>NC_052118.1:2783148-2885065 GCF_012273895.1 Zerene cesonia | reverse complement strand
AAAAAAGAAAAGGATATTTTAAAGTATGATCATTACAAAATTCACAAATTGAGTACTATATCACACATAATTGGATCATAAACAATAATTCATATAACAGTTGGTTCATTTCGTTTGGCATAACATACTTATTAAATTTAAATAAGCTCCGTGAGGTATTATTTTTCAATAGCATACATAACTGTTGATAAAATAATTATGCACGTTATTAAATTATTTCAATTTACATTGATAGTCCTATCAATCGACTGCGTAATTTATTCAACAGCTTACAGAACTTCAACAGTAACATCGGCCTAAACCCAGCAACATTCTTGAAGTTTCAACTTTTAAGTATCGAAACTTCGTCTCTTATATTTCCTTAGCGCTCCACCCATTACGCGCGCTCACAGCGGGTGACGGTTAAAATTAGGTGACCACTCGACAAATCGGGTGTTAACACGAATAAATACACCGCGTGTCACTCCGATGTTCACGTAGCGAGCGTCCCCGCGAATCCAGCATTAAGAGTGCCTTCACCCGAAACGTCGTATGCATCTATAAATAGGCCGATGCAGAGGATCAAGTCGGAACGTTTCTATTCCGTGGCGAATAGAAAAACAAGTGATCATTATTTATTGGTTTGTTAGATGGCTAATTTGGTCGAGTGCCAGAGCGCGGCCACGCTCTCGCGCACCTCTCGCGGATGAAATTGTGCGTGCATCGGCGTGCAGCTGCCGCTTATGAATATTCAGTATTTTCATCGCGCCGCTACGAGTGAATCACCCTCGTAATTTATCAATGAGCACACGCTCTCCAATAATTAAAACGCAATATTGAATTTTTTATTCAGTGAACTAGGGTTGCGTATCGATCGCTTACCTATAATTTATTCCACAACGGAGAAGTTATCGAAGATCCATCAGAAACACATTAACGTCCTATCTATCAGCCGTGACCTTTTAAAAGCTTTACGCGAATGTATTTCTGGCATATCGTTCAGTGTATTATGTTTCATTTCAGCAACACATGCCCGTTGAATGAAACTATGTAAACCTCAAATTGAGGTAAAAAGATAAGTGATCTGTTCCTGCGAAAAAAGGCAGACCAGAGGGTTTCCCCGTATAATTCCCGTTTTGATGATACCCGGGATAAAAATTCTCCTACGCCTTTTCTCGGGTCTCTTCGCATTTATAAAATTTGTTGCTTTATCTAATAGTTTATGTCACTAAAAACATATCTATTTAAAAATGTATACAAAAGCGTTAGGAAAGATACTTGATACTGGATAATAGCCATTTTATTAAATGAAATAATGAAATGCACACTATTTTTACTAATCATATCTCGCTGCGTACAAACTGGCTAATAAGTAGTAGACATAAATGTACAAAGCTTGGTATTTTATGTGGTTTAAACTTATTCAACTCGCAATTGATATAAATACAATTGAATTATATTAATTGTTAGGATCAATAGTGTAAAAACAAAGAAATAAATGTTTACGCGACACAGGCGCCGGGCCTGAATTTCACGCTGACCCAAACGGCAGATATGCCAGTCAAATCCGTAAAGGGTTGAGTTGAGACGGTTCTAAGGAGGATTTCTCGGGAGACAATCGGGAGTTATGCCCGAGGACGGGCGGGGCGCTAAACAACGGGCGCGGAGCCCGCCCCTTCTTTATATTTTCTTACTGCGTTCGCCGCCTAGCGGCCGGGCCCCTTACACGCTCGCTCGCTCACTAATTGCGCATTCTTCGCATAGTTTAGCCCTCCCGGCAAACCCTCCGGCCCCCCGGACCACGTGAAGCCGTGCGCCGACGAAACTTTCATACTGCCAGGATATTGAGCGGTTTTGAATGTCTTAACTCACGAACGTGCTTGCAGCTTGCAAGCTTTGTAAGCAAACAGTTTGCAACAACTCGCCGCAACATTTCGACCGCTTAACTACGGCTCACGTGCATCTCTCGGTCATACACGGTAACTATATATTTCTGCAACTATTTCCCTTGTTCCAACTTGAAGTTGTATCAAAGGTTTGCCTAAACTTCAATAATTATTCGAATAGGGCGGAATTTTCTTTTAAATTAGATTAAAATCATGAGCTTATATCAAGAGTTATGATTAATTATTTCCTCAATTATAAAATATTCATCATGTTGAATGCCACAATGTTTATGTACAGGAAAGGCAGGAAAGTATCCAAAATAGAAACTTATAACATATTTTCTCCTTTTAACCTAGTTCGATGAAGTTGAGGGCAGATTACACAGTGAAGTGTCGGAAGAACTTGGCAACTTTTCATGAGTGAACTTTCATAATATACAATATGTACACAATCAGTTCTCTGTAAACAACTTTTACGAAAGTGTTTCTTTCTCACAGTCGTGGGGAAATATGTGATACTGAAATCTATCACATTATGATCTAGCTTTTTAATAGACGTTCCCAAAAACGAAGGAGTTTCTCGAATGTCTTATTTTGTGGTTTTTTTTTCAACCGATTGGCGTGATCCTTTGATAGGAACAATCTACATGTTTCATAAGAATTTTTTAGCATTTGGTCCCATTTTAGAAACTTGCTACTCCAGTTTCTCTTTCTCTAATGACGTTGGTGATACATTTTGTAGAATGAAATTATTGTTAAAGTACTTAGAAAAATACGTATCTAGTATCTACATAAATATCATATAATAGTCGATAATATAGATTCCTTAGCTTAATCATATTGTAAGTGTTAAGACGAAAGTTATAAGCAATCAACTGTTTAGGTATATGTAATGTAACGTCAAAAGTTTTTTTAAAGAACACTATCAAAATATAAGCCGCTGTGCAAATGTATTATACATTAAAAGACAGTTGGACTTTTAAAACCTTTAATCCTTTCACATAAGTACCTATATTTATTCATAACAATAATTATATCGTTAAAAATTCGTTGTGCAGCAGATGCAATTAATGTATCTATTATTAAGACCAAAGGAACATTAATTAAACATTTTCTACGAAGAGCCAATTGACTTGAAAATTTATAAAATAAACAAATAACTAAAAATAGTTAAGATGAGAAAAACAAATTTGTTTTCGTATTACAATGAAGACTATACAAAAATACTAATGACCCTTTAAAAGCTCAATTGTTTTTTTTATACAAATAAGACATCTTTATTTTGCTATCAGGTTGTGGCTTCGGCACTATATCACACGATATATCCTTTCTCCTTGAAACACTCCGTGGAAGTTTTATTTTCGAAACATTAAGTGGCTCATCACTTCTATCAGGACAGTACATCTCTTTATAAAAATTATGAACATACCACCTGTCTGGATGAGAAAATAACAGACAACGAATCTACACTAATATTATAAAAAGGAAGAATATGCATTTTTGTTTGTTTGTTTGTAATGGATATAAATCAAAACGACTGCACAGATTTTAAAAGTTCTTTCACCATGAGAAAAATGCAACCTCACTGTGTGACGTAGGCTTTATATGTAACTAGTTTTCAATATTCTTACAGCTAAAAAAAAAATTTCTAGCACTTTCGTTATATAATATAACTGATTTAAAGTTTCACTGCTGCAATACAAGATATTGCCTTGTTTTACAGCAATGAAACTTTTACGGTCGTTTAGCGAAAGCTGATAAATTTGTTCGTAGTATTCAATTCAAAGCTTAACCTCTAAGCAGAGTAGAGAACAATCGCTATCGTTTCGCTCCTACATTCTACAATATTATAAATGCGAAAGTTTGTAAAGATGTGTGTGTGTGTTTGTTGCTCTTTCACGCAAAAACTATTGAATCAATTGCAATTAAATTTGGTACGTAGACTGCTGGACGGTTGTCCAATATGTTAATCCAGTCTGATTAAGCAACTTTTTATCCCGATACTCCTACGAGATACGCGGGGCGCAGCAAGAAATTATATAAAGCTCAAAGTTTGTTTGTTAAAATTCTCCAATCTGAGGAACTAAACAACCGATTTCAATTTTTTTTTTCACTTTCATGTTATTTGTACGCAATCCCCGAGTGCTATTATATTGATGTGATCCTGAGCTTATACTCATAGCAGTAACTCCATAAAAAAAGCAACCAGCAATTATATTTTCAAAATAATAAGACTGTATAATTTGAATCCAATAACGGTTCTCAATTATTTATGTTGCGGATCAAACAATACAATCAGACAATAGCTGTTCACTTGCGTAACGCTTTAAATATAATAGTATGTAGAGATTGCATTCATTTGTAATATTCGTATCAACTGTAGGTAAGGTCAACATGAAAAACAAAAAAACACCTCAGATTTACATTCTTAGCCCTGCAAATATTTTTTTTTTAGTTAGTCCCTAAAACTTTACAATCAACTTTAATATTATTAAAATTAGGACAATTGGTGGTCTTATCGCTATATAGCGTCTTCTTCCAGCTGAAGTTTTTGTTTTTTTCAACAGTTTTCACTACTAGTACTGAAAAGCAACGTATACAATTGAAAACAGACAGTTAACATGTGTCGACACGCAGCGAGTGACGTGAAGGCGATACTCAGATTGGTCCGGAGGGTGAGGCTAGATGAAGCCAGGCCAGCACGTCCGCGACTAATGTGCTCATATATTGTCTGGAGCAGCGTGTCCGCAATTATGTACAGCGACTATGGCCTTGAGGATATTGCGGGTGCTCCTCTATGGACACGATTAAAACCGATTCTCGTGTACGGAATAGATGCGAATGAAAACAGAGGTTTGCGTACATATTAACCGTATATTGGTACCTAATTGACATTGTTGGACGAGAATTTTAATAATTTCAAATGTTGTAATAAAATTTCGGGTTGAGTTTATATTGAAACTTGTAACTGCAATAGAACGTGGCTAACAAATAAACAACCGCAATGAACATACGAGGACACGTTGTACAGAAGCACTCAAGCCGAGCTCGGTTGACACACGCCACGTTTCCAACAATAGCGCATCAAATTCATACCGTACGCATATTCTTTACTCGATTATATTTAAATTACATTATACAATTATTTCCGCTAGGGTGATAAGATTCAAATGGCGCATTTCTTTCCGTCTATTAAATCACTTGAGGTGGACACATTGCTGCGGTAGATTTGTTTAGCAATTCCATCTGGAGGCCGGTCCTTTAATTAAAAGCGGGATATATAATGCTGGGGCATGACACCAACTTAATGTGCGTCCGGCGAAATGGTGGCCTTTAATTGTCTACGTCAATTACACCCAAACGCACGTAATAAGTGCTGAGGGAGAAATTACGCATTTTATTTTAAGGAAACTTAATGTGTCTTTGGCTTTATTTTAAAGAGATACCATCCTACTTTATTTACATTACGGGAGAAGGTAATGTTGTACAGACGTTACTACTGTGCATCGTTATCACTGTGAAGCGAGGTTTATGATGCCACACAATTAAATATTAATATATGTCTCATCATTGGATTGAAACGTTTAAAATTCATCGATTATTTTTTATCAAAAATATTGAACTATCAATTGTAGCTAATGAACTTAATACGCTTCATTATGATTGATTATAATACTAATGAAAATAGCAATAGAGAAAAACTCGCATATTAAATATGGTATTTATCTTAATCAGTCACTTGTATTTATGCAAACTGTTTGAAGAAATAAATGGCTAAACATTTATACCATGAGAACATTTTTTGATTTGTGATTGTATGAATATTATTTAGTTTCTCATCTAATAACAATTTAAATATAACTAAGCCTGTAATCCAGCACACTTAGACTTTCGCAACAAATTCATTAATTTTAAGAGGAATCGTAACAATATAGACTACAGGTTAATACACCTTGATCAGAGGGTCAATTAAGCCCTTAGCAATCTTCAAATGCTGAGCTTCATATCGCTACCTTATTTATAGTGTCTATATTGATATAACGAAACAGTTTCCAGACCATTTCTGTACATTTAGGAAGCGCTACTTGGAAAAACGATTTTTTAATGAACAGCCTCAACGATGTTGCTATAGAACTAAATGAATATAGACACACCCAATCGATGTATCAATGAATTTCTCAACGTTTAATATTACCTATAAAATACCGCTTTACTATATGATTTGCAGTCATTGCTGAAATTCAGTAACCCAATCTGTATCTCCTATTGGTGCGTACATACCTTGAGTATAATTTACACTAAACAATAGACTCAGAAAATTAACATTCCACGTTGTATAAATTAAAAACCATTCCTATTCCGGTCCACCCCGAATTAAGTACACAATGATGACTGTTGAACATAAAAAAGATTTGTCCCGGTTATTAATTCGCTCCTGGGAATATGCAGCGATCGTCACGTCGACGTAACGACCTTCCGCACTTAACATCGTAACGTGGAAAAATTCCACTGCTCCCAGTTAAGATTCCTTCAGCAATTAACTGATTTGACGGAGGATTTAGAGTTGCGACAAGCGCTGCTGAAGGTTTCAATAAATATACAGAGTATTGTAATAAACACGACGATTTAAGGTGATATAACTCTCATGAGCTTTACCGTGTATTTATATTTAATTTTTTATATATAAATATTAAGAAATTAGTTGTCGTTAATTCATTTCATCAATAAGCATGACTGTCTATTGAATTATGACAGAACTATACAAAAAATAACTGCAATGACTAAGTAATAACAGGGGATCTAGGGAAAATCTGGATACATAAAAGGAAGACTTGTTATTTACACTATTTATAACTAAAGAACGGATAAATCGATAATGTTGAAATTTCGTACAGAGATAGTTTGCCTCTCGAGAAGAGACAGGATAGTTTTTATACCAGAAATCGAACGGGAACGGGATATTTGCCGGTAACACCCCTGGTCTATACTTCTTGCGAATACGCGGGCAAAGCCGCGGGCGGAATACTAGTTTTAAATAAAACGTCTCGTTCTGTAGGGTTGATCAGCTATTACAAAATAGAGAAAATTAACCATATAGGTATGAAATTTATTAAACAATTTATGCACTAAAACAGAAACAGCTAGTTTCTTATAAAAGGATATAAAAGAGTAGATGATATTAATATATAAAATTTATTTATAGAGTATATTAGAAAAGTAAGAGGACGAAAATATTTCGCGCGTAGGAGGATAGCTTTTTTAGATATAATATTAATTTTTAATACAAATTATTGAAATTGGGATGAAGACACCGGTAATATGACTTTTATGACTAAATTGATATTATACTATTCATGCCAGCTTATTTTTTTTCCTTGTTTTCATATTATTTTAATAAGGAAATAAAATAAAATTATTTTGGACTCTTAATGCATGCCATTTTTATTAATAGTAATATAAAAATATTACAAAACATATTAAATATCTTCATTTTAAGAAGATACGAAAAACATTTCTTATTTTTGTATAATACTATAACTGAACTAAACTTTAGTTTCAGTTTAGTTTGATTTTCACTTTTGTGATGAACATAAGCACTTTAGTTTAGACACTAATTTCAAATCTAAAAACATAGCACCACTTAGTTACAAGTGGCCAAATTCTCAAAAGACCGACTGAGCCAATTAGCCTCGAATCCGTCTACAAACGCGAACTGTAGTTTTTCGCGAAGTCAGCGGATAGTGGAACAAAGCGTCTTCACTTGACTTCCTCGAAACGGAGACAGTCCGATCCGGAGATAATAATTGTCGGTGTGTTCCGTGGAATCCTATTGCGCAAACGGCTTTGTCGGCATCAATACCTTTTGTCTCGTCACTCGTGCCGTACCCATTGTTCCGTTTAGAAACAACCTTGATATCGACTCATAATTCAATCAAAATCTCATGTTCGCAAATTGCGATTTGCACGCGCCGAGATTGACGACTACGGACGATGAAAAGTATTTTTGTGCAAAACATTTTTATTTTTAATTGGCTTATTAGCGAATAAAGAAATATCCTTGAGGCAAAGTAAAAATTAGAATAATGATCTACGCCAAAACGATTAAACATTCAACAAGTGATAGCATTGCACGTGCTTAATTATATTCTAAATATTTTGCTTTACCAGCGATGAGCAAACTTATTGCATGAACTGCGTAAATGCCGGGGCTTTTAAGTGTTCCAATCATATTTATTACTTACATTATTAGATTACACTTGACAATCTAATGTTATTGTATTCAATTGTATTATGAATCTTTACCGCCACTATTTAACACGCAAGAGAAGAACACGTAAGCGTTTAAAGCTCTGTCAAAGCACCTGGAATTAAGGTCATTCGTTGAAATTTTTCGCAACTTTGCATTTTAGGGACGTATAAACTTAATGATTTTAATGGAACAAATTATCTTTCTTTTTATACAAACTGATGAAGCTTATGTCATAACCAGAGTTACTAACTATTAAGTCTCTTGCTGCGAATGTAATTTGGAGGCAGAGATGGCTCAAACAAAAATCGCCTCACACCCAAATCAATGGCGGTTCTGAAACCCTCAACAAA
Organism: Zerene cesonia; assembly: GCF_012273895.1. NCBI lineage: Eukaryota > Metazoa > Arthropoda > Insecta > Lepidoptera > Pieridae > Zerene > Zerene cesonia. The sequence goes on along the minus strand of NC_052118.1, from coordinate 2,876,600 downwards.
CAGGCTCAAAGCGGGTCCTCTAGCATGCTCGAACTCACCGTACATCTTGCCCTCGTCGGAGAGGATGATCTTCCGTCTCCCACAAGGGGGATATATCGCCAGCGCCTCCTGGAAGCTCTGCTCGATGTCCGGACTCCATACTCCCTCTGCGTCCGCCGCCGACATATCCTGCGAACGGGACTACGTCAAACATCGGGCGTTATATGAATATTCAAATGCATCTATGATGATTTGAGGTATCCATAGAAAATATGCCTATCGTACAAGATTAATTGATTAGTGAAAACTTTGGATATAAAACTCATAATACATAAAAAACCTAAACGACGCATTGTAAAATGTTTGTAACAGATATTAAAAACTAGATTAAGAGAAATAGAAATTCACTTACAAAAACGCTTTTAATTTACAGCACTTTAGCGCAGAGAGTTATGACAAGATAACCTAATAATTTAATGTTTTCTCTCCTTATTTTAAACTGCTTATATATTTTTTGGAAAGCTTCCCATACATGTATGTATTCATAACGGATCTTGAAAGTTTGGAAGTTGTAATAATTACTACACATTTTCAGCAAATTTCGATTATTTCTGGAAGTAAAAGGAAAGCTAGCAATATTTAATAAAATTCATACCTACAACTTAAACATTACGAAATTCAAATTCCAAATTCTAGGACCACATTTTAATCAGTGCAATGCGCAGCTTACAAGATTACAATGTTGAATCATTTATAACAGCGGTTTTGTAATTTCGATCAATCCGCATTTTGTTTCCTTTCGAAACCTTGAACTTAACCAGTTGGCGCGAGAACTAGTATTCTCATGCAAATTGGCAGTTGTTAAGCTTTATTGATTTTAACAAATTAATTGTTGTTTTTACTTGATATATATGAATAATATTTACATTCAATTAACCGAATGGTATTTAATAGAGGGAATTAAGATGACTGTTAATCGTTTCTGTTTTAATATAACGTTTTTGAACACTTCGCTATGTAATAAAACAGCCTATTTTTCAATTGTTTGTTACATAAAAAAAAACTTTAAGGCGAAGCAATTAAAGTATTCATTAAAGAAAATACCTTATACACACATAATTATTGACAAGGTGTAGATATCATTTGTTAATAAGTATATCTTATTTATTACGTTGATGTTAATTACGAAAGGTTGCATATAAAAATTGGTATCGAGCTGGTTTAATTGCGAAATAGCTGTATGTACTTATTGCAAATATTAACGATTATTATTTTGTTATTATTAAAAGTAGGTCATTGTTTCGGAACAAGAAATGGACGTGTCCAAAAATTTCAAACATTTTAATTGCAGTTGATATTGTACAGCACACAATTAACTTGACCAAATTCGCGATATTATAGTAAAAAATAAAATTCACTTACATTTTAAAGTAATTCTTGAATTGATTGCATTGTTCATTCAATAAAAATCCTTCTGAATCGATACGTACTCATTAATTAATCCTATCCTACTAATATTATAAATGCGAAAGTTTGTAAGGATGTGTGTGTGTGTGTTTGTTGCTCTTTCACGCACAAACTACTGAACCGATTGCAATGAAACTTTGTACGTAGACATCTAGACAATTGAAATAACACATAGATAATTTTTTATACCGATATTCCTATGGGATACGGACTTGCGCGGGTGAAACCGCGGGGCGCAGGTAGTGTTTCATAAAACTACGTGAGCTAATTATCGAATATACAATTACTTTTAGGTGAGTTTGTTTTTTCAATAGCGGAAAACTGATCGAGCTATGTTGTAACCTTCAAAAGCAGACTGGTTTAAATATAACTTACTATATGGAAACTCCCTCTACGCGTATCGTTATTAAATAATACCCTGTACATAAAACAGATACGTTTAATATATTGTGATGATTCAAATACAGTTCTTGGGAAACATATAGTAAATAATAAACTGTTCTAATGAATTCGTCTATCTGCCTATGTCGTGGAGTTGGAACAGCGCTTCTTATAAGTTGATCTAAGAAAATTATTTTCTATTTTTCTACTGGCCTTGCCCTTGCTGCCGTAGAGATCTTGTTTTCGAATATCTATATTTTGATTATATAACCGTCATTAATTCATAAACGTTGCAACCGATCCGAAGGAATAACTTTTAATTTAGACATTTTATACTGTCTCTGGAGATTCCAAAATCATTAAAAAACTATAACTAACTTATTAACTACTAGCGGTGCGCCCCGGCTTCGCCCGTGGTACATATTTAGCCTTCCTCAATAAATGGGCTATTTAACACTGAAAGAAATTCAAGTCGGACCAGTAGTTCCTGAGATTAGTGCGATCAAACAAACACACAAACAAACTCTACAGCTTTATAATATTAGTACACATTCTCAAAATACCTAAAAATATACTTACCAGTTTGTGTTGTGTACATAAAATAATAAGGAAAATTACGCAAAAAAATTATTCATTCAGAAAGGACAGTTTAATATAAAATCGCGGAAGAGATACAATTTACAACAGTATTCGATGTTATTATGGATAACGTTTAATATTATGTAAGTCACGAATAGTATTATAATGTAATTCACAAACATGATACTATAAAAACGAAACCCATCACAGATACAAATTTGTATGTTATGACGCAGATTTTCGTTAAAAAATGTAGTTTTTAATTTCTATGAAATCAAACTATAAATTTCAACATAGCGTTCGAACATCGAGAGGTGCGTCATTGTAATTAATGGACTCCTATACGGGAGGCAAAATAAAAATAACTCTTTAGCTGGCATCCGAGCAAAATAGTGATTCAGTGTTACTTAGAACCACTCGATACGAGTCGCTTCTGGTTTTGTTAGTTTATATTCGTTTCTCAATAACATCCCGTACCATTTAAAATCAATATTGACATAAAAACAATAGTTTCTGGTTTTTAACATTAAACATATCTGAAAGTTATAACATAAGCCGAATGCTTGTTGCGGCATTTTATCTGTTATTTTCAATACGCATTTTTTGCAAACATATTTGTAATTACATTGATTGCGTTTTGTAGGCACTGGGTGATTATATTTATAAAAAACTATTTCTGCAATTTTGTTTACATTATATTAAATTTATCCGAATTGTATAGTTAACATGGTTTTTCTCTATATGAACCGATTTGTGTGCTACATTATTTTCTTAATGGGCTAGAATAACTGAGAAAAATCTAACGCAAAGAAGATCAGCGTCAAAGCGAAGCACTTATGTGTACCCGTATTTCCTCCATTAGTGGACGGATACAGGACCGATCTAGATTTTTCTAGTATATTCACTCATTTCCCTCTATTTTCTTACTTTAAGAAAAAAGGGGAATATCAAAATATAAGGTAACATTTTGATTATAAGTATTTCTTAGGTTCACATGTATGTTCATTTAGGTTGATATCTAGATATATGTTTTATTAAATCAATTAATATACCTGATCAGGTTTTCATTGAAAGAGATAATCATATTAGTACCTTCATTAACACCAACCAACGTATGATTTTTATTGTTATTGATTTTTCTTAGTTTATCTATTGAATGTGCTTTGCCATTATGTTGCACTACTTAAAACCCTTTATAAAACTAAATGTTTAGTTTAGGTTAGGTCAGGTTGTTAGAATTGCGTAGCAGTAGCCTTATAGAACGTCTCGTCCTTTGGAAACAATTGCACCTAATCCTCAGGTCGAATGAAACCACATCCTGGGCGCCGTTTACCTTCTCATCGTCGCTGGCATCGCCCACGTCGAGGTGCTTGGCGTCGGCGCCGCCCGAGCCGTTGGTATCGGGCGCGCCGGCCGCCGTGCTCCACGGAGACGCAATGGTGCCGGCCGCGAGCGCGCCGCTCGCTGCAACAAACAAATACAATATTGAGATTGAAGCATATAGCATTCTGCATGTGTATCTAATACCAGCTGTTCGTTATTATAATGCTATAATAGAACATGAACCACCGTCCGATAGCGATCGGACATAGCTATGACCAAGCACTTCATGTAAGTACTAGCTGTTCGCCCCAGCTTCGCCCGTGGTACATACATAGCCTTTGTCACTAAGTGAAGTTTCAGCTTTCTAATGGTGAATGAATTTTGAAATCGGTCCAGTGGTCTTTCAAACATACAAAAACGTTTCAAACATACAAAAATACAAGAGTTTTCTCTTTATAATATTAGTGTAGTATACCAAATTAAAATATACATTAAACTCGTTTGATGATAGATAGAAAGAGAAGGACTAGATTATCATAACATGTGCTCCTAACAAATAAGATTGCTTTTAGACTAGGAAATAGCACCTACTGAGATTAAGGCGTCATCAAAAGTATCGAAATAGTTTACCTGTACCCTACTACTTTTCTGAAATTTAAAGTTATAATGTGTTCATCTCTTGACTGTTATGCCGGTAGTTACAAAATTATAATATAACAACCATAGAATATGGCGAAACTTAAAGCAGTAGTATGATTTATTACCCTATCTTTACTTTATTTTATTACTACTCATTTATCCTATATTTTATCTAAAAAAATAATAAAGTACGAAATGAACGCTTTAACTTAATACAACAGTGAAAAGTTTAGGCTAAACACTAATACATGATATTAAAAAAAATCGAAGCTTATAACTTATCCTTAATAAACAATTCGATTGAAAATCAGAGATGAAGCTATCCACAGTATGCACGGGTCCTCGTTCTGGTTTGACGTCAAACGCTCTGTTTGTTTACAAATTCGAATGCACATTGTAAATTTGAACGTATTGTGGCTGCTCTCTAATAATGTTGTAAACATTTATATGCTTTGATGCGTCTGTAATAGCTCCGATTTTACAGAGATATCGTGTTTTTACTCCGACATATGAAATAGAAGTAACAAGGGCTTTTTAGATAACAGATCGAAGTGCAGCTTAGATAAAGTGAAATACTTGGCTTTTGTTCTCTTGTACTTTTTTTTTTTTAATATTTTCGAGTTAGTATAAAAATAGCAGAAACATATATGGGCTGATGAAAGGCATAAAAAATATAATGTTTAATAGTTGCAGATATAAACAATAATCCCGATACAAATGGAAAAGTATGCAATGAAAATGAAATGAAATTAAGACATCTCATTTCAGATGTTAAGATTTTTAAATAAACAAATAATTGGAACGATATCAAATGCCGGGCCTATTTATCAGATCGCTGCCTGCTTTCAGTTTTTACACAGACGTTTATTACAGACCATAAAACATAAAACGTTCAAGGATATCCATTCGAAATTTTCTTAATACCGAGTAAATAAGCTTTGTAACAAGACCTCGGGTGGAGGTCGTAGGAATTCTTGAAATTTTCATATTTACCGTTAGAAACATGCAGGTACGAAATGTTAACAATATAAATATAATATCAAAACGAAGAATTTCGTTATGAAGATCGGATCGGGAGGAGAGTAAAAGTATGCGGCAGCCTCGCGACGCCGCGCCGTGTGCCGCTCTTTCTTGATAAATTTTCAGTGTATTTTCTGAGCCACTGCTTTATCTTTTTCCAATGGATTTTAATATTATTGAAACCACATTGCAACCCCATTTTCCGGTTGATAACGATCTCACTTACTTGTTATTAAATTGGAAAAAATAATACCATTTTATAAATTCAAATTATTAGCGTATTTATTAACTACTATATATATATATATATATATATATATTTATGATTAAGATTTTTCTGAAAATATAGATATAGAACATATTTAAATAATAATAGTTTTTTATGCAACTGTTATTTATTAGAAACTGTCATGTATTCTAATAACATTTTTCCTACGCGATATAAATATTTTCTTCGTTCATAAATCTACTAGTAAGACATCTAAAAGAAAAACTTAATACATAATTAATTGACAATAAATCTTACGTTTTCCCACGACATTAGGTTGCCGGAACCATTTAAAACATGAAGCGTTATCGATGGAAAATAAATTGTGAATTACTCATGATTTTTATTATTTCATATAAATAACTGCTAGGACATTTAACCCTTTTATGGCCAGCTTAGTTATTCATTGGCATGATCAATGAATAGGCTGATATGTATAGGAATGAATAAATTTCCTTTGTTAAAAGCACAATGTATCGGCAACAAAAACTTAGGCAGGTGCATTCGGTAGCGAAATTAAAGACGAGTAAAAAAATTCTGCGTCCACTGAATAAAACATATTTAATGGATAAGTTTTTTTCCACGATATAGCCGACATTCGTAATATTATTTGACATAACACATAACATGTTCGTATTGCAGTGAAATAATATACCTACGTTATTAAAATTGTCAAACTACGATGTTTTATTTCATTGATTTCATTTCTATAGTGTCATTTTAACTGATCTATTAACAAGTGATTATACCATCTCCATTTTTACATATCAAATGTCTCAACATCGAACAAAAGAGCAGTAAATCCAGCAATAACTACAACACATGTTTATTTATATTGGCTGTTAATGACTACGATTGCAAATAAAACCCGATATTGATGATTATGCTTGACAGTTAATGTAAACAGAACGAGTGGACTGCATCGGGTAAAGAAAAAATGTTTACACTGCACTCTGTAGTAACTTCCAATTCTGAAGTATCATGTTTTAATTTTGATTCAAGTGATGAATGACTCGATCGTACTAATTGGTACTGATCATGCTAATTACTAGAATTACTCTGGATTTTTCGAATCCTAAAATTGTATGAAGAGACATTCATTTTCTCTCATAACGATGCTATTTCATAAATATCAATAGAAATAAAAAAAAATAACATTAAATAGTGAAAAAAAGCGCTTCTAACATAATACCACTACCTCATGCTAATGTTTTGATTTCACTATTTATTCATTATTTTGGGTTACGTAATCTAGGTTGAAATTAAATTCGATAAAAACTTTGTAGTTATCTTTCATTCACATTTATAATGGTTGTAGAAAGAATCACGTAAGACTGCTAAAAATATCCTACTTAAACCTAATAAGTAGTAAGCAAGCTCAAGTGCGTTCAATTAGAACAATCTAGAGACTAATTCGTGTCGAAAGCAGCGGCGACTGACAAAGGGCGTCGTGAATGTGCAATAATTAAAATAATAAAGCGTCCCCTATTGCTGATATGACAAGTGTCCGCAATAACCGGCGCCCCTTAGGAGCTGGAGGGTCGCAACTGGTTTGAGGCTTCCTGAATGGGATTTTATATCGCGCCAAATATTTGGACGTAATAATCTTTGGAGTACGGTTGTAGAATTCAATCGAGTGCCTGTTTTATTTGCTCGCTATGTAGTGTGACGATATTATAGACATACCTATATGAGATAATAAATGCAGTTAACTACACAAATAAGGACTTCTTTCAGAATATTCATTGTATTGTTTAACATAGTTAGTTATTAATTACATCTAAACACTAACAAAATCAAACTTAATTATGATCACTCAACTATTATATGGTTACTACAAAATAACTAAAAATAAAAGAAAATACGCTATCCGAAATTTCTTACACAGCTACAAGCTACCGTTTACCTCAATGTATAGTTAGAACAAGATATTTCATACACCACAAATATAATCATCGAACAATGTTTAACTTTCTCAATAACTAGTGCATCCAGAACGTAGATCAGGCTAAATTATGTCGGTACTTAGTGCCGAGTTGAGTGGGCGGATCGAATCTCGTTCATTATTCTCTACACGATTCAATATTGCTAACTTTGATGTACAATATGAACATTAGGCGTAATTTGTACCTCTTAGAGTTCATCATTTGCCTAGATATGAGCGTTGTCTGTTGGTTATTTTGAAGATGTTGTGAAAGATCATCAGCGCCAGAGCGAGCGTTAATTAAGAAAAAGATATGTCCAAACAATTCTATTATAAGAACTGCACGCAACGCATGCTAAACAAAATGTATCGTGTGGAAGCTTAAAACTACAGTACTGGTTAAATGCTATTCAAAATTCGCAATATATGCAGCAATCTAAAAAGCACTTAAATAACAAAACCAGTTTCAAACCACGTATATTAAGATATAGGCAAAAATGTCGTATTAATATGACGGTGAATCATCAAATAGAGACCTTTGAAGACTAATGTTTGTAGTTATCACATTATTCGTACATAGTTGTACATAATGATCGTGTTCATTTACGTAATAATGGCTTGCTCTTATAGATAAATATGCCTTTTAAAATTAACAAAAACGCCTCCATCGATCATGAAAATTATTAAAATGCTTACCTAATTTATTATTCTGTTTGTACTTTTGCTGTACGTGCATTTAAGAGTAATTTACATATACATAAGACAAAGGAAAGATTGGCAATTACACATATAGGTACTTTCATATACCTAATTGCACGGGAGTCTTAGCAAGCATTGTGGCAGTGACCACCACAAACCGCAACCTTTAATGTCAATGTTTATACATTACATTGCTAATGCAAACAAATGTTTTTATTACGTAGTAAAATATGGATCTATACTTTTATAATATCTATACTTTTCAGTTAGGTACGTGAGCAACAAAGCAGACCAATTTTTTATCATAGATAGCTGATCTCGTTTGGGATGGTAAGGTAAATATGCTAAAATAATACTTAAGAGTCTGTCACTGTCATATTTTGTCGTTCTAAAAATATTTACTCGCAAAAAATCCCCATAGTTTCATCTCAACTCGAAACTCTTTTATTCGTGTGAACTTCTCGAGTGTAGTTTTCATTTGTTCTTGTGTACACTCGTAATCAAATATACCAATTAACTATAACGGACAAAATTAATTAACAACTTAATGACACATTTTTATATAACTCTATTAAACGTTACATTTTTTAAACAAAAAAAAAAAACCAAGGGTTATGCGTCAAGCTAAATACTAATTGTATAAAACCTACTAAGATTACGTACATCTAAGAAACAAAAGTACTAACAAATATAAGGATTATTAATTAGTATAAAGAAATCCGGACAAACAATAAGTACAGTGTTTATTTGAGCATGTCAATACATGTTTAATGTATATAAATGAATGCATTTCTGTGATTCACCATGTGAATCTTTATTCAGGTCATATGTCCGCTACTTTCCATCTCGATCCCACAAACAGATAAGAATTTCCAATTTAATCTCTCCTTATTCGTTTTTATGCTAACGCTTAGTTTGTGAGTAAATAAGACGGTTTTACAAGAGGGAAGGAAGGAAAGGGAAAGAAGGAAAATTGCTTTTCATTGCTCATTTTATTACAGCACAAGGGTGACATTTCTGGTCACATGAATAAGCTGAAAACTTAGATGTATATCTTAATGATAGCGTCGTTATTTTTTAATATTTTATTATAAAGCTGTGAAAAGGAGTTTTTTGAATGATTTTTTTAAACATTGTTGTCGTGTACTGCATTTTAAATGGCATAAGATGAAGAGAAAAACCTCAAAATTGTATATGCCTATTATGTGCCTAGTAATCATTTAAATATAAAGTTAATTATATAATTCCAACCTTTCCTTTGATTTTATCTAAAGTATACATATAATATGGTATATATTTATTAACACTTCTTAGTACCTAATTCGATACAACGAAATGGACGAAAATTTAACACCCATATAAAAAGACAATTAAACAGTGCATGCAAACAGAAACCTAGAATGCTGTTGGTTCCGATTTTTTAAGTAAATTAAAAGCACATGAAATGAAAAAGGCCCGCGTCCTTCGCAGTAACAGCACGCGATTCCTTTAACTGGAATGCATTTAATACCGAAGTACGGAATAATTCTGGTAATTTAGTACCATTTAGACTCTATCGCGTGTACTCTGCGGAGGCAATAAAACGGTTTTTTTCACAGCTCAACGTCTCTAATCAATTCCTTGTCCTATAATTACATGCACACGTACATTGCAGGCCATAGTATAATATGCATAGGCTTATACATTCGTATTCATTAAGCATTTCGAAAATTCCAGAAATATAAATATTACCCTATTTGAATTTCATTCGGCTAATTTGCATCGAAAAGCGATTATATCGTGTGACTATTTATAATTTTTGTCTACTTTACTGCTAGTTAATGATTGTAATAAATCTATAATGTATGATATTCTATTTACAATAAGTAGATTGATTTTAATATTATTTAATATTTATAAAGGAATCCGTCATCTTGAACATATACTTTATGAGACTGCGTGTGTAATCTTTCTAACATTTTTTAATGGATTCACAACACCCTTTGAACCAATGAAATGATCCGTCCTACCAAGCCAAAATCCATTATTATAGTATTTATAAACCTAATATGTTGAAGCATCCCAAGACCGAAGGAGTGGCACTTACCTCGGTCAAAGGTATGTTCAGTGTGGCAACGTGACCCATGTTAAACACAAATTTTGGAAACTGTTCCTTGTTCAACGCAAAGATTATAAACTTACATGTTAGTATACTTAAGGAAAGGATATCAAGGTTGAAGACATACATTTTAAGATTTAAAGGAGGATATAACTATATTGATAAACTTAATACATTTAACGAGTCGATATCTATAAATAGGTAGATATCATAACGACGCAATTAATACTTATTTGTTGACAATTTTTAAGCCCTCATTCCAAAATTAAAATATCAATGTCGTGAATTTTAACGCCTCGCAATTTATAAAATATTTATTGCGAAAACAATTTCAAAAGTATCCAAAAATCCTAATTTGGCAGAGCAAGGCCGGGCTTGGATTATTTAATTACACTTTTAAAGTAAATAGGCCACGGCTAGTACTTTTACGCGTATATACGTAACTAAGTAACAATTCCTCATTCTGGTGCGGATATAAATGTTGCAAATAATATAATATTTTACATTCCATCACCGGTTCTCTTAATTAAAAAGTTGCAATGCGAACTCTTTTGATATGCTACGAATCGTAACCTTCTTTATACGCAATGATGTGAACGAAATTCTCAAAACTGCAATTTATAATATCGCGTTTCCATCGTTTTATGTATTTGTATTTTAAAAACTCTTAAGCCGTAAAGATAAAAAGTTGTCAAAGCAAAGAAACTCTATTTTCTACTAAAGTTTGGGAGTTACCATTCGGGTAGTTTCGAGCATTCGCGATTGTTTTACAGTAGGCGGACGCAGATAAAAACGAATCATTACATCAAGTGCGGACTACACTACGCACATCAAATAAACTGCAAAGGGGGAAATGGAGAAATAATATCCGTATCGGATGGGGTGGTGGGTGGCCACCTGTCCGGTTGCGCACCAAAGTATGTTAATTAATTTTCGGTTGTCCGTTCAACGCTCGCTCAAATCGCCGCCCCTGTGGTTTGCCCTCGCTTTCATATAACAAAGGACTGGTTAATGCTTTACATTAATAACTAGATTGTTTTAATGAGAAATGCATCATATTTGTATTAATAACGAGCCTTTTACATTACGTAAGTGATGCGAGGCATGGAAAATAAATATTTTTTATTTCGTTTGCCAATGTTGCTCGACTTTGTGTGGTATAGTGTGGCTATACTGGCTATGATTGGAACGACCACAATGGAGAATACATAGTAATTAATTTACTCACTTTATTATAAAAGATACATACTATACATATCTGATATAAGACATGTTTATTATTCCGCTTACAAAATTGTAACAGTTAACGTTTATGAAGTGTAGATATTAGTACGTTCAGATCAACTCCTATGCAATACAAAATCGATCCAGATTCATTTAATACATATGTTCATATTCTTCCATTAACACTACGGATCTTAGACTGCTTATAATTCAATCTACAAATTAATGAGACTTCGATCCAATCGTCCTTAAGACGTCGACTAAATAAGCCGATATAATAAAGGGCCTATAATACCAATATGATCCGTAAATACCGTTGAATAAACCTTATTAAAATAATGCGAGTAACATGAAAGCAAATCAATAGGACACGTGACGTGAATGGGAACCCCACGCATTCATTATTCAACAGCATAACTGCTCAGTCTACTCGATAATACCCCGCGATCTAATTTTAATGCCTCACTCCGATTTCCAGTATGTGGAAAAATCATAGACTTGCCGTATTATTCAATCTCTATGTTGCGAATAAGCTTTGAATGTGAATTTATAAATATGTATATTTCAATTGGTACATATAGCTCGCTTATACAGCAAATGAAGACAGTATACGTCATTATATTATAGTTCATGATTGCTTAAATGAATTGCTTGCTAAATTATAAAATAAATGAAATTTAAAACATTTCATTGATTGGTTCACTGACGTTTACAAAACTGTAATGAGGAGAGCGACCGACTTTGTTACTTTCATGCCGAATTAAGAACTTACCGCTGTTTTTCGCAATAATTTACATTACATTACAATTGTTAAAAACAGCATTTAATATTTTAAGGTTTTCTTTACGAACGTAGTATTTTGCTTTATAAAGAACTAGCTGCGCCCCGCGGTTTCACCCGCGTAAGTCCGTACCCCATAGGAATATCGGAAAAAAGTTTTCCTATATGTTATTCCAGTTGTCCAGCTGTCTACGTACCAAATTTCATTGCAATCGGTTCAGTAGTTTTTGCGTAAAAGGTCAACAAACACACACTTCCTTACAGACTTTCGCATTTATAATATTAGTAGGATAGTAGGATACTGCAGACTTCTCATACGCATGATACTCAAGAAGTTGGTACTTGACTGCAGTAAGTGTCCAATCCCATTTCCATGTGTACACTCTATTTATACCCAACTACGGTATTATGCCGAAGCGTGCGGATTTACAAAGATGTTTATCTGCGTGTGTGAATGTTTACCAACCGGTAGCGACGTGCCGTACGGAGACCGTGCAACCTAGGGTTATCATATAACCGGATTATTCAGGCTATAACCGGGTTTAAATAGGACTACTAGTTTCGGCTCAGATCCTACATGGATTGTTTCTTCTTTCCAACGTAATTAATTGGGAATTATGTAGTAATGTTCACAGGCTTCTATAATTACAGTTAATGTATGAACGGGATTTACAACCACTACTTTGAAAAATTCTTTAATTCTGTGAGGTTTGCCGATTTCTGGATATGCTATTAAACTGAAGACTCGCTAACAACAATATGAGAACATTATTCAAATAGGCATTGCTTCACAAGGTTTTGCTTTATATTTGCCAACCCTAAGCACACGTGACAAGGCGTGCACGTACGCATTTAGTAAAACCTACCGCAGAATGCAGCTCGCTACTGTCACAGGTGTACGCAAAACCTCGGCTAATAAAAATAGTATAGCATTATATAACTATGGAAATATCGACAAAATCATGATGATTGCGCGGATGTGAATCGAATAGCTATTCGAATAATATTAGAGTTCGAATATAGAATGATTTAAAATGCATAAAATTTTATACAGATTGAATTCGCCGTACACATTTATTTTACGTAATATGCGTTGCAAATGTTGGAGCTACTAAAATAAAGAATATAATGTAGACTTAATGATTCCGCACATGTGAATGACACGATCGTTTCAAACAGACCGCATCTCCCCTTCATAAGACAACGTTCTAATGAGCCATTTGAGAAACACGATCCCGATCGCTTCCAATTTTTTTGTGGATACGTTGCCAATTTTTTTTTTACAAATCTGAACTAACTGCGTCGACGATAATCATGGGAGCGCACTAGTGAGTCACGCGTACAACTGCCAAGTTACTGCTACCAAGAGTAAAGAAGTATCTATGCAAACGATGACATACAAATTGCAACTCTATTCCTAGACGCGCCAGAGAGGAGAACTACGTGCACACTTCAGAATATAAACTAAAATGAATCATCATTCGTTTTGCCAGCTGCGAATTAAGACTCAGATTGCACTGCTCTCGGCGAATATCGCGGCTCGTCTTACAATATCAGCGCAATAAACTATAATACACCCGTATACTCTATACATTCCATGTAAATTCTCGTATATCAAAGCAGGTACGTGGGTTTTCACACGCGTTAAAACAAAACATCAGATTACAGATTTCTAGAAACGATTTTTTTATATTGCACTTAATCGAAACGGATTGGAGTCGATCGAGTTCCAATAGTCATTAGCTATTTACCAAATCGAGTGTAACTGAATGAATTTTATGAGATCGGCCAGTGACCCCTGAAAGCATTTTTGCAAGGCACAATGTTTTTGCAAGAAACCTTGAATCGGGCAACGAAAAAATTACAATTTTATATTTCATGGTTTGTTATAGCAGGCATTTCGGTTAATAACTTTCATCTCTACTATTTCGCAGAGCCTTCAAAATGTAACATTAACAACTATAACCAACTATTAACCAGTAACTACAATATTCAACATAAATTTATAATTTGCTCCATGAGACATCGTTTATCGACCGTACATAACGTAACTAAATTTTAACTGCCAGCCATAAAGGTGAAAATATGAATCCCTAATATCTAATATAGAACGTATTACAAAGAGATACTTATGAAATTAAAGTGATAAATCAGCGTGAACGGCCCGAGCCATGAATGAGCCGGGAACAACGGCTTATATGTAAATAATGTCGCGCGACAACCAGCGGCTGGCATACACAATGAAATATACGCTGGATATAATTCATAGCGATTGATCCGAGTACCAATAACCGATGGCGTGGTTATTCATTTTGGTCAAACCACTACGAGTAGTGCAGGCGGGCACGCTTCAACAATGCATTTATTTCGTTCTAATTCATTAGGTGATATTGCTTTGAAATGTTTCGCGGAATGGGTAACCACGTGTTTGCCATGCGTTTTAGAAGAGGCTTCTATATGTATCTGTAAAGTTCAAGAAATTTTTTCATCTTATCTAGTAAATCTAATTGAGGTTTTATTTCAATAATAAATACGTACTTTGAAGATAACACTAGTGAAATAAGAATTGCTTGCAAATAAGTAAAATTAAATATAAACAGGAAATATGTTTTTTGTATGAATAAATAAGGATGATATTGTAAGGTACTGGAGCGACAGTAATATTAAAATTAATTGTTTATGTATACAGTAAATCAGAACATTTTGCAAGCGGATGTTGTGAAACAGATCGATGGGGGCGACAGAGAAATACTCCATACAGATAAATATTATTGTTGCTTTTCGGTTATTAAAGAACTGCGAATATTATTGGTGCTTTGTTTCGAAATAATAAAATATACCATAATAAAGATTGTTGTAATCCTAAAATTCCCAATAATAATTTACAATACTATGCTATTAGACAAGTTGCTTCTAGTTGACGATCTTTTGCATCTCGAAAGAGACACAAACGAACAAACACACATTCGCATTTACAATTCTATTTATTCTACTAGTTAGGATATCAAAAGCACAACGAGAAATTGTGTTGTATTCTAATCCTAAACATTCTGCCTTTTAAAGTGAACTCGGTTGCGTTGAAAATCCATAATATATCGCCTCACGAGCCTCCCAGGTGTGACTAGGCGTTAACAGCAGCTTACCGACTTCTGCACCAACTTTCGCTCAGTGAAGCATAGCTTAATAAACCGTTTGGAACTACGTAGCATTCTAGTTGGAGCGGCGCTATATGGCTTAACCGATTTCAAAGCACTCAAGACGCTCGCACAAACTTGTTGCACGC
This sequence comes from Zerene cesonia, assembly GCF_012273895.1. NCBI lineage: Eukaryota > Metazoa > Arthropoda > Insecta > Lepidoptera > Pieridae > Zerene > Zerene cesonia. Next base: position 2,860,936 of record NC_052118.1, on the reverse strand, counting down.
TAAGAGCATACTCATAAACTAAGTTAAACCCTTGTCGGCTTCACTGCAGTTCGAATTAATTCGATTATCAGCGCACCTCGATCTCAGTAAAGCACTCAGATTCCCTTCATTATACATAGTGCCGGCGGTAACCATAATGAAACTAGGTGTACCGGCTTTGCTTAATTGGATTACGGCCATGTGCTCCAGTAATTACATGTCTTTGTACGATATTACATCCTTAGTCATATTATGTGCTTTACATGGATTTACCTTACATTGTGCGTGTATATAAAAAGCTGTGATTACAATGTATGTACGAGAATTAAAGGAAGCAGTTGACGTGAAATTTATGACTGTGGAATAAATTCTATAGTAATAGAAGAGTAATTGAATATAAATGAACGGGGTTTTATAAAGTGATATATTGATTATATACATGATATAAACGTTCGAATAAATTTTTTTGCCGACAATAAAAAATTATAGATAGCCTTTTAGTGTTTTTATCTTTGTACAAAAACACTTAAAGACATCTATATTTCTTTTTAATTTTTCTTTTTTTCATTTATAAAAAAGTTATGATATGTTTCTTTATAAATCACCACATAATTACTACTATTCAATCTACATCAAAGCATGGAAAAAACACAACATAAATAATAAGTTAATTACATTGATTGAATAAACTGCTCGTTAGGCTCTTTATGTAGGACGTTTAGGATTAGACTCAGATTTCCTGGCTGGGTTTTAAGTGTGTCAATAAATGTATCATAGGGTTTCTTGATTTACATAAAACGTTGTTCTTTTTTTATTTCTGTAATGTTGTCAATTATAATGTAACATCATTTGGTCTTCGTTCACATCACTTTGATTATAATTAAATTAAATTACATACCGCTTAATAAATAACAGACTTCGATATTATAATACAGTAGTACGAATGTAGATTAACATATTCAGAAAGGTTAGATACATTATTAAGTATTTATTTTTAAATAAATTATTATTATTATCATTCTATAATTTGTAATTAAAGATTACTTCTATTTCATTGATTTATAGCTAGTGTATAATATTTCATTTAATTTGAGATTAGAGTCAGGAGTTGGTGGATCGAAAAACACAAGACAGCACTTATAAATACGGTAATATTCCCACGATTTCACATATATCACGTTCTTGAACGAAATTATATAATCAGCTGCCTGAATCATACTTCACCAATATGCTATTTACTATCTATGCCTCGCTCTTTCACCCACCGGAAACCTCTCAGGCTAGTATTTCTATAGTCTATGTTATTTACTTAACTTCATCAATATCAGATCGCTGCATAACTAGAGTTAATTTAGTAATAAACATTCATACAACTAATCTCCCAAACACCCAAAGTTTCGCATTTCTTATATTAATTTTAGGGATTAAAAGAATTACGTTTATAATCCGCTAAGAGCTTCGTATGCACGTATCAAACTATACCCATTTCTCGCCACTAATACAAGCTGGTGTCATGTACAGAATTGTTTAGCTCTTAAAATTAAGTGTTACTCAATATTCCGCTGACGACATGGAGCTCACGAACACTACTGGAAGTTGGTCATGAATTCATTGTTTTGAGGCAGTGTGATATTGAACCACGAGGGAAGGGTTCAGATCACGTAGCGGAGACAACGACACAGGAATATTAAAGTTCAAACATTCAATGGGTCGAGTTTTTGGAATTCTTACATATATATTTATGCAATGAATGCTAAGGAACCGGCGGCGGTATCGTGTTTGGCGTTCATTGTTAGTTTTTGTGGTAATAATATCGGAGGAAAATGGGTTTCTAATTAAGCTTCATAATGTTCCAAAGTTCTACTTGTACGGCAGTGTATACCTTTTTCCTTGAGTGGGAATTTAGATAAAAATAACGCATTTAGGCAATGTTTCTATCGCTTAAATATAGAATTCCTAGCGACCCGCCCCGTCAGTTGTACACACATAACACTCAAGGATCCACCGGTGAAGGAATTATTAAAATCGATTCGATTTAAAACAAAAAAATTCAAAACACTACATCTTTGTACTATTAATTAAGTAGTATAGATTCAGACAGTAAAGCGCGGGAATTAATACACTTTCTAAGTCATCTCAGCAATTAGTATCAGTATTGGTGATCGTGTAATTGTATTTCAATATTCATATAAACAAGAGAGTGCAGGCTACACCGGACCTGCATAGCCAATGTACTGTATCGTGATGCTCCGCTATCGTGTCGGTTACGTCACGTGTCCGTCCACCGTAACGACACCGGCAAGATGTTTCTACTATAACAGAAGCGTATAATGTGCAAATTTCAAACGTTTTTACATTACGTTTAAGCTTGTTTGATTCATATCGGAATAGGATATATAAGTCAATGTACTATGAGAGTTAAGTTATTAAATCAAGATATTTTCATACAAATGCATTTTTCCTATTAACGTTTCTTACCACGAAACATGCCTAATGAGAAGTTACTCTAACTCAATTCTATCCTTAACACGTTTACGTTAAAAATTTTCTCCAACACAAAAACTACTTGGAAAACGTAGAGAAACCTCTAGAAGCTAGATTGATCTTATCTAGGTGTCTCTGGTCGTTGAACCTCGCGATTTGTCCACTACAATTGTCTGGCAGCTGTCCTGAGATAAACCGTTGGCGCTAATTACACGAGTCACATTATTTTATGACCCTTTATGACATACATCCGTATGGAAACGTGTGGGGTGCGCTTTTTGTACGCGAATGAATTTTACTATTTATTTTTAATAACGCTCCACTGGCTTCCCTAGTACAGTAATAAGGCACTATTCGATTTTATACGAACGATTTTTTTTTTGAATTTTGATACGAACTTTCACCCCCTGTTTCACTTACACTAAATTTTGTTATCCGAGACAAGAAGTCGCCTTAGAGTATACATTTAATTAATAACTGCAGTAATAGATATTCTAAACGTATGACCTTATTCTGTGAATTATCTGATTTATATAAAATTCTTTAATAAAAACATTTCTGGTCGTATCTGTTTACTGAGACATATGTACGTATATTATAAAAATTATAAAAACATTTATTTCTTATTCATCTATTCTAATTTAAAGATTCTTATAGAAGTATGGATAAAACAACATAATATTTTTTTTAGCTCAATGTAATAATAATAAGTAAGTAATAAACAAGGTACGCGAGGATTATTTCATAAAATCCACACGGTAAATTATGTTAATTTGTGGGTTTTTTTGCTAATTAAAAATGCGCTGTTATCATATTAAATCTCTTAAAAATTCCTGAATAAATACAAGTTTTATTGTATATCTAATATAATCACGTGATACTTATCTTAACTTTTACCCCCGCAATTGTAAAAATGTTAGATTTGATTGATCATGTGCTATGAAAACTAATTAAATAATTTGAGTTTAATATCATATCATTTCATATTAATAAAAACATCTATTAATAAATATTCCTATAATGTTCCTTTTAATGGGCATATCAATCAATCTATTGACATAAAACAAAATGCAGCTAAAATATAGTTATCTTAATAACAATATCAAGTCGATTTAACACTTATGATAATCTTAAGAAAAACAAAATAAACACTCAATTAAACATACATATATGTAGTAAATAATTGCTAGTTAGCCACAATTACCGCCTATATAAGTATATTGTTATAATCTACTGGCCCGACAATGGTATGAATAATAACCATAAGATTCTCACAGTAATTACTCTGCAGTAAATATTTTATATATCTCCGTATTGTATATAATTGGATCGCAATGTGTATATCTATGCGGAAGAACGCGGACAGAGTCCGGTTACATTCTATGTCTTGTTCTCGGAACGTCATGGGAACCGTAAGGTGAATCTTCAATTGGAGCATTAGCTATGGATCCTAATAGCGTGATGATTTATCGATTGTTTATACACAAATTAAAAAACCATTATAATATATATTCTTTTAATATAAGTATACATATGTTCAGTGCGAGAGCTACAGAGGGCAAGCTGCGTATCAACGCCGCACAGTAACGGCGTTTTACAATCTGTGTATCTGATTCGGTAGTGGACTATTAATAATTATTTGCTTTCCCACGTTATATCACGGATATAAATTAATTTTATAACCCTGTTAATAGAAGTGAATATTTGTTTACGGCACGGTAATACCCCGAGTATTGCCGTGCCGAAAACAAAATTTCGGCACATTTTTAAAGTGTTGCAAGCCTAAAGTGGATAGGTATCCGCTATCTATGTTTAATCACATAAAATAAATGTGGCGAAGTAACTGGTCTTTTTAGATTCGATTGTCTTAATGATTCTATTTATAATTGTTTTTCAAACTAATGATAAATATAGTTAAAAAAAACTTAAAAACACGCATTATTTGTGAATCAACTAAATAATTTCACTTGCTCTTATACAAAGCATACGTAAGGAAATTATTTAATCCTAGCGATCCTAAACAGGATAATAAAATAAACTCGTAAAATTTTTACATTATCGCCGATTCTTGATAAGTATATACAGATATAAAACTAAAAAATTGAATTTAAGTATATACAGAGTTTGAATTAAACAGTTACATAAAAACATTCAAACATATAAATGAAGCTAATAATAAAAAAATTATCCATATATTACTCTATTTACGAAGTTCAGAGTGCGAGAGTGGCCCAATTTATGAAAAGTGTAGGGGAGTCGGTTGTAATATCAACATCATTTCATAACATACTACTTCCTTGCGTGTTTTCTACTAATTACGGAATATGCATAATGCATTTGTTTATCTCACTATCAGTAGCACCGAGTTCTTATCCAAAACATACTTAAAATTATCTATTCTTTTATAGTTTTAACCGACTGCAAAAAAGAAATGGTTCTTAATTCGACCGTATTTTTAAAAATGCGTATAACATTAAATAAAAATAATAAACAATTGAATATTTGGCTTTTATTGTTTCACCGCCACAATTTCAATTGAACCACGTTAGCGCGACCTCTCGGTTAATTGAAATACCTTCATTATGAACAATAAAATATATTTCACTTTCATAACTAGCTCTCACAAATAGCTGTAAATTATTTTGCAAAAGCTTGACATTTCTAAGGCCAATTAGCCCAAATACGTGGGCTTACCGAGCCTTACTTACTGGAACCTTAACAATGATAAATTAATACATAAGAAAATTTAGGCAATATTCTAACAAATATATTAAATGAACATTGTGCGCTGAAAGGCATGAATTTCATACTAATAACAAGAACACAATTTATATTCAATAATTGCAAATATAAAGAAACGTAAACGGGAGCTTGTAGCAACCTACAACGGTTGTTAAGCTATGACTCAGATATACGAAATAAAGTACAAATTGTTTTGCTTCTGTGCTGAGCGGTAAGTGAAAAGTGGGAACAAAGGCGTTGTTAGGCGCTGTTTAGTATGCATTTGGAAAGGTAGAGGCGAGAGCAATAAGTTTAAGTCGCGATTTGCATAGATTGTACCAAATGGCGGTAAGGCGCTCCGTTCGGTGATTTACTGACTCAACGCGTAGGCGACCCGCTAACACTTGAACTACACTTTCCTGTGTACATTTTGGACCTAGCAAGATACACTGCATTCCCATAGATATTTTTTTTATCTATATAGTTTAATTTACGTGGTTGTTTCTCATTCATTAGTCTGTAGAACTGTATGAACAGCAAATGAATATGATCACACCAATGACGTATATAAAATAGTCAAAAATTTCATAATACAAGCCTATATTCTTCATAAAACTCAAGCGCGTTTAATATTATTACAGTCAGTGCAGAAGATAGTAGAGATCATTACAGTAGATAGATTTTAAACGGTCGTCTTAGCCCCTTATTTTTAATACACAGAAGGTTAATTACAAAACTGATTCAAAAACAAGACCTAAAACAAAAATAATCTAGGTATAGAGTACATACACTGTACCGTATTATTCATATACCCATTCGCTGATTTACCGAGTCAATGCGTGGGCTTCGCGACCTGTTAACACTTGAACTACAATTTCGTATACTTCACTCGATTTTAGTTCAAACTAAATAAACGAGTCTTATCTAGGTCCTATCAACATTTATATTATCGAAACGGTAATTTTAATCGAAGAAATAGGTTCTGTATTTTTTCCTCTTCTATCCTTGAGTCGCCAATATTAATTTCATATTGACAAATGTATTATAAGGATATATTATTCGTTTTCAATCATTGCATCATATTTATGCTTTATACAATGCTTAAAGAAGACAGACGTAAACCGTTTTGAAATGCATTTAAGGAAACTTTAAGGATATCATTAATAATAATTGTATTGAACCAACATTCAGATGGTGGACCACAAACCTACGTAATAATAACGATTCACAAAACACTGCCCGTGTATTTTCCTCGTCCATACCGATTTAACTATAGTTTCATTCATATCAATTGTTCGCATGAGCTAAGAAGGTTGGCCATTTTAAATTGCATTGGCTTAACAACCGCGGTAACGACATACGCGGTATTCGCAAAATGTTGCCAGCTACGATTAGCAGAATTCCTCTACCGGAAAAGAACATATAAACGCTAAAAAACATGCCTCTTGCGACACATATGTATACCAACGTAGTCTTGATTCTCCATATATGTATACGATTACTTGCTCGATGCATCTACCACCAGGCGAGTTAATGGTCTTTTTATGTTTATAGCGTTTTTTAATTACGCGCTTTATATCTAGAATTGTGCCTACGAGTACCTACAACTCTACTGTTTTATAGCACCTAATTACTTCAGCCGATAATATTATTTTTTGTTTTATATAAATAGTTAACGACTATGATATCTGAAAGAATAACATAAATATGTTTTAGCCACGTATCTACATTTGACTTTCATTAAATAAATTGTGGGGATAAACAGCGAATTAAAATCAAGGTGAGCCATGATTTACTACGTTTAGAAATATCATTACTACTTACCGTTAGGGACAAGATAAGGTAATATTAACAGAAAATAAATCCGCAATTTACGCAAGAAGCCTGTAAATACAATTGGTTAAATTAGAAAATGAACGGCTGCAGCGCGAATGCAGTTACCACACAATCACAGCTACCTATGCGGGTTCATAATAATTGTTGACATGTTACGTAACTAGATATACTTGAAAAGTATCAAAATATTCATTGCCAATATACTTATGAATTGTTCAAACTAATGTATTATTATAAGGAAAATTGTATAGCATGTCTAAGGTAAATATTAGGCATATTATGTACATAATGTGATAAGATGACCGAAAGTAGCATCACGCGAAAGCGAAAAGCAAATTATTTAGGCAATTGGATTTTAAAATAGCAAAGATTTATGAAACAACTAGAATGCAATGCAATGATCGTCATAGCCAATACTAATCAATCAATCAACTGAACTATCAACGATATGAACTTTTCTTCGAGACGTCATATTAAAACAAGATGTGAATAATGCGTATTAAACTTGATAATACATCACTTAATGTTTACCCCATTAACATTTTCCTCATGATCTCATAAATTTTTGGTTTACTTAATGAATGAATTGTTATGTAAAATCATGTTTAATAGAGTAGCAATGGTCACAACTAACATGTCATACAGAATCATAAGACATTAGACACATTAATTTTGGCGCGCAACTTTGGCGCCATTCTAAACGTCACAATCTAATTGTGCATAGCAACGTGTGCGTGGGTGATCAGAAAGGAGGTTTTTTAATTCTATTGAACACAAAATGTACATAATAGTGCAGGTCACGTGCACTTGGCGTCACAGCCTGTGGTCGGCTGACGTAAACGTACATATTTCAATCTTTTGTTATTACCATGCGTGAAGTTATAAAAATTATGTTGCTATTAAGCATTCATTTTCAATCCGTTCGATTGATATATCTACTCGTGCTGTAATACACACATTTATTATTTATATTGGTGAACACCGGTATATAATATTAAAATGTCTATACCCATCATCATCATCATTCCTGCTAATATTTCTAATATTGTTTATCTAATAGGACGTATGGGGTTATTTGGAAATACAAATTGAAACTTAATTTTATTGAAACTTATTTTTCTTCCGTAGCATAACAGAAAAATGATCTTGTACACTTTCCAACAATGAATTTTCTACGTTAGACAAACGTCCACATCGTATGTATATTTGATGCGTTGAGAGATAATATTATCAACTCTGAAGTCAGAAGCATGTTTTTATAACATTGATCCTATTTGTCCGAGTTACCTCAGTTGTCATTAAAAATACTGCGTTTGTTTTTTAAAGTAGATGACTTCATTGCTCTTGACAAGCGTCAATCATCTAAAATGTATCGTGTGATGGGCACCACGCCAACGCCACTCGGCGATTTCCGCGACGCTACCGCACGCCACCGCTGACAACTCGTTATACCAACTAAAAATAATCACCTCTAAACTTTACTTGGTTACTGCAAACCATTTACAACCATGTTCAAGTCGTTTCAATCTTGATTAGATTTAATGCAATTACTCGTTCAGTGCTTCGAAGTACTCGCACTGCGACTTGCGTGTTCCAATAAAGAATATCCGTGTTATGGACGGCAACGTTAAAAATGGTTTATTTCGAACGACCGCGACGTGGGATGCTAGTTTTTATTTATTAACACGGTACCATTACCTGTTAAAACAAAGACGAAATTATAGATTCGTCGCAGCACTGACAAATTGATATATTATTGCTTAATTCATCGAAAGTAGGTCGAATCGATCACGAATCGATTCAATTTTTTACCATAGGACTTATTTGATCTTTAACCTTCGGTTTATTAGAAAATGGTAGTCCGTATACTCCATATTAATGCAATGAATACACGTGCCTTTATTTACGATTTTATGATGTGATAATACCTGTCGCGATTATACAGCCGGTTACGAGCGTTGTTTCGGGACTTAACAGTGAGACGCTAACAGGTTCGACCTCACTTCCAGGTTAAGATTTGTATGAAATACGTTTTGTAATTCAAATGAGGGAGGCGAAGTTGTGGAACAAGTTTCTCGAAGTGAATGAGTAACAGACTTTCATTGAGGCCGGTCAAGAGGATGATCTATCTCCGTTGCAGCTTAGAATTATAGTAATAAATACACTTAGGACAGTCGATCGTGTTAAACGTGGGGAACATGACGTTAGTACAAAGGGTGCAGGCGTCCGAGTTGTCAAACGAGAAGTTTTTATCGGGCGGCTTGTCGTCGGCGTTGAATAGAAATGAGCCTTGAATAATGCATGTGTGCCTCCCTCGCCCCTCTCTCCCCACGCACCAAACTGATTTGCTGCGAGCGATGTTGCCACAACACGATCTACAACTGGTTCCCTGCGATACCGTTGTAAATAAACAGATATTAAGAGATTTATAGTCTGTATTTATTGCTAAGAATAACAAATAGCTTTTCTTTAATCTGTGCTTTCCGCGTTTCACAATTGATTTAAAGTTCTGTTTAAACTTTATTGGCATCGATTAAATTGTAATTGCTAATGAAGGTAATGGAAAATCGATGATAGGTTTAATTTGTCGATTACCATAATTGTTCTGTACCAATTTTTTTATTTATTTATAGACGGAGGAATGTGGTTTGCATGTCTTTGAAATACTACAATGCAAATTATCGACTATTATATGATAAAGCACTCTAATAAATGATCAGCGATGTTCCATAGTTAAATCGTTTACAATATCGCAATTATCTTTACGATGCTCGTAATGAATATCGTATGTTTGGCACCTAATTGTAAACATTTGTACGTGAGCGTCACCGATACCGTACGCAAAGCTTATTACATAAAGATTAAACAAAAACGCGCAATACATTATTCAATTAATTAACCGTGAAATAATGTTATTGGGACTACAGGAAGCATGACCTTTTATAAATAGACGTGCAATAATTTTGCGTTATTTCAACTACTCATTTTTACTGTTTAAAGAGGATTCTATAATTATTAATCCTTCGAGTTTTGACCTTGTATTAATTAGACAGACGTTTCCAAAATGATTAACCGCTAACTTGAATCGAATTTTCACATAATTTCGACTAAACATTTAATGGAGGCTCATAAAATCCTGAGGTAACTTTATAACCATTTGATACCGAAATACAAATGACGAATATAGTTACAAAACACGTGTCGGCGTCGGCAACGGAACATTAACTGATTGCAATCAAAATGTGTATGAAGTACGCCATTTACGGCTCCACTCTATTTTCATCTAACTACAAGATGTAATGCCTCATACGGGCCACTGCATTTTACACTTTAATGAAACTTTGGGTTATATAGCTCTCTATTACGAATAAAATGACGTTTGTAATTTGGAATAGCAGTAAAGCTTTAATCGTTTGATGTGATTGTACGAATAAATTAATTTAAAATAGTTATGGTATGGCTATATTCAAACCCCATCAAATATTTATTTACATGTCAATATTTACTATTAATTATTTAAAGATTAAATTTATTAAATGAGTATTGAGAGAATGTACCAAAGTTCAAAGAAAATTTAATCAAACATAACATAAAGAAGAATTGAAAATAAATTTTGGCCAATTTTCTTATTTCTAATACATTACATGTCGATTCGTTTCTCACGATCAAAGATTCCGATTCTAGAAACTTCCTTACAGTCATAACCAAACAAACACTCAAGAACTTGAACTTGTGTCATAGAGCTCATGTTTACATTTTACACGTTTACGCGGTCATTAGAATATACGTAACAATAGATGTGAATTGCGATAATTGTCTATTATGACCCACTGAATTATAAATAGACATTTCTCGTTGGAGCATAGGTTAAACACAGAGCAATGCCAATACTGTTTAATTATAACACCTGTAAAAAAATAGTCGTAAGCATTACATATATTTCATTTGGATAATTTTTATCTAAAAATTAAGAAGTGTTTTATAAGGTCGAGCATGGAAAATATTACATATACATATTTATTTAATTTGAGGTTTGTTAGTGATCTTCCAGGCGACCTGACTCGCGTAAAGGATAACTAAAAAATGACATATTAGTTGTTCAATAAACAAAAAGTTAAACCACCAACATTTAGTTTTCTGCACACCCTGATTTTTAAACTAAATTTTATTAAAAATATAAAAAAGACATTAAAATGAAATACAGTTTTATTAAAAATAGTACACAACTAATGTATTCTGTGTTTTAAGAAAATTTCCTAAAAGTTCGCGCTTCAGTCACGATTCCACATATCATACAAACATAAAAACATCAAACCGTAACATCCGTTAGTTAGACTAAGGATTTACATGTATTTTAATCAGTTTCTGCAGAATATTTAGCATACCTCGCATTTTAATATATTTTTTATATGATTTGCTAAGATGTGCAAATGTGCTTATAATTTATGTAAATTCAGTCACTTTGGTACTTCGCTGTTTAAATACTACTTTGGAATTTATATTTTAATAAAAATATTAAAAATAAGCTCTTATAAACAAAAACTCAAACCGTCTATAAAGTAAATGATAATGTGAATTATGAACAAGAGATCATAAAACATAATAATTATAACACAATAATCATTATCACAGAAGCATCAATTGTTTATCCGTATAAATTATGCATATGTCTTTATAATTTTCTTGATACAATTTTAACCATAATGTTTCACATTTCTTGTTACACATGAAAAATTATAATTTTATTACGAGAATAGGCCTAAGCGTTTTATCCTACGGTGCGTTGTCTCAGAGATGGGGTTAAGGAACTAGTCTTTATCTCAGCTATTTATTATGTTCTATTGTAACGTTTAGTCTGCGTTTTTGTTAATGCTGTTAGTAATAAGTTGAGTTTTTTGTTCTCATATTATAATTTGTAAATTGTAAGCTTGCGCTTGCTATAGAACTTTCACATATGATGTCATTAAAAAAATACAAATAAACATCGAATCGTGCAAATTATGTAGGGCAACGGTGCATATAAATAAACATTTAAAGGTCTCGTCAGGAGAACGGATCATTACAATGCCACGGTGAGAAACTGAGAAAGCTCAGTCGTGTGCGCCGGCGCACAATACGTTTGCGACATCGATAGGCGTCAGCTCTATATCGCTTAAAAGGTCGCCAAGTAAATATCAGCTTTACCAAAGCTTCGTTTCTGGTTAAATGTTTCGTTTTAGCAGTTGTTATTTAGTTAATAGATACTCACGGAAAATGCTTATGTGTTTAAAATTAACTGTAATTATCTTTTACTCAATACGATAATGTCTTAAAGTGGTATCATAAGTTCATTTTAAACTATTGTTTAGGGAGGGAAGATAGTTTTAGAATGGTTAAATGAACTTACTTTTTGCCTACATCAGGAAAACTACTTTACAACCAGCCCATTTTCAGTCAATTTATTAAGTAATATTTTTGGGTTAATTTACATTGTCTAAGCAGCCAAACTGCAACTAAACTCAAGTATACAAGGTATTCGTCATTACTGCATGCAATGCGAACGCCAGTCTTATCGCACTTATCTTAAACCTGACATTTCCACTCCAACAATACGAATTAGATTAGAACACAAAACCGCTCTATTATAAGTAACAAATAATGAAAGCAAAACAACAATAACAGTAATATTCTTTTGAAGCGGTAGTAACTAAATGTTTTACAACCTTTTGTCGTGTCATAAAAGTGGCGACATGGACGACAGAATGCTTTTAAATGAATAGAGGACTTACAAAAATGAACCGTTAAATTACTGGCGACAGATAAAGATGAATAGAAAGTACAAAACGATGGCAAAGGTAAGGTTTGAATAAACATTCAAAATGCACCTCTGCACACAATACAGGTACAGCAAATACAGTTTTGATACTCAAAAGCGGCACCTTCATTGGATGTAGATAAAAAGCAAATGTTGATACGTCGGACAAAAGAAACTTAATGATGAGGGAATAGTGATTACCGATTATTGACTTAAAAGGCCTGAGAATTGTTTCGCTTCGTGATAGAACTAATCGAGAAAGAGCAAAGTAAAAAGCTTTCTTGATTCCGAGAAAAATGCGATAAGACCGTTTTGAAAACTATCATAAAATTGGCACTTTATGTTTTTCAGTATAATAATAATTGATTGTATACATTGATCGTAACGAGCGATAATTAAAATTGATGTAATAATGATTGATTTATAGAGAAAAGAAAAAGTTAGTGTGGATAGAGCGAGCATAATAAGCTCAGCCCACGCGTCGATGAATCATGCGCCCGCGCCGTTGCCGCAACACAACACGAACAGCAAAAACATTACCTACTTTTGAATAAGTTCCCTTTCTCTTTCTACACCTCCAACTACTCACGCCGGGGCCATTCATTACGTCAATAATAACACGAATCAAATAGGATAATGTAACTTTCGATGACAGAAACAATAAAACAGTAACAAATGCGTTCCATCTCTGCTCATTTGTACTTCAGTGGCTCTTAAACGAGTATAAAACGATGTGCAGTGAACAAACAAAAAAAAACAACAGAATTACATTCACAAAACGGTGCAAATGCTTTAAATAAAGTCACGGAGAACTGAAAATGTTTTTGTTTATGCGCGAACATGCCAAATGGCACATAAACGTTTAAAGAGCAGTAAATTGGCGATGACAAATAAATGTCCTTTCACCTGATACCGCTTTTGGAAAATTACTTAAATCCGACGCTCGATCGCTATGTTCTTCATCAGAAACATAAAATATGATATTCCGTATTCCTCTTATATTTAGCCCTATTTCTAAATATAACTAACAAACATTATTAAAGAGCATATCATGTATCACTATATTCTATTGTAACCGTGTTTCATACCTTAATCATCAGCAAGATCACAAACACCAAAACGCGTACACCGTGAAGTCTTAACAAACCAGTTGTGAAACTATACTTTGTAATTAAGATCAATTATTAATTTGAACATTAGTATTGTCGCATAATGTAGAGTCATTGAAGTCAAAGCGTGACGGAGTTGAACGAGTGACCATGAAGTGTGTAGAGCGGCCGGCGGCGTGATACGTAAAAACAGTGACTCACAAAAAGTGAGATGAAATACCCGAGAGCCTGTGATAGAAAGGGATACATGATCCAAGAAAACCGGTTCGAGATTTCGAGTTTCAATCCGATACGCTCCCGTCTGCACCAAGTCAACTTCGCTTGAGTAGACCTCTTGCCCTGTCGTTCATAAAACCCCGGGATACGTCTTTTTTCTGCAAGTTTTTTGAACTTTTATCCAAAAAGAGACATTATTACGCTTGACTTAACAATTAAATCAAATCTCCCACGCTTCCTGTAAAGTTTTTCATTTTAATACTATTGAAAACACGTAACAATATATGTATTGTTTAAAATTAGCTAAATAATATCTTATCTCACAAAGGTTACCCACTGAACGCTTTCTTTATCGAGACATGGTCTGTGTAGCGATGACATCATCTACCACTCAGTTCTTATCTTGTCGTTGATAAAACACGAGTTAAGAATGTTCTGTAATTTTTGTTAGAGAATCGCACGCGTCAGTTGCCTACGAAATTACGTATATTATGCGAAACGTTAATTATAACCCGTATGATCGGCGATTTATTGTGCAACATTCGGTTAAAATACGCGTAGATAAATTGCGTGTAAAGAATATCAACCCAAGTATACCGCTGAAGAAAGTCTTGTTAGATTACAGGAATTTTCCGATTGGCTGGAAACGATCGCCTCACAGTGAATCATTAGATGTTTTTTGCTGTTTGCCAACAGAGAAAATCTTGTCAGCTTGATATAAAATTTAATGTTGATGTTGTATATATTTGCAATGTAAATAATTATTAAACACACGTTCGTGCACATCGGCGACCGACACTTTTTATGCTAACTAATGAAAGATACAAAGCGAATTCTATTTCTGCTTCAGACATTTCATATTAGTTTGAGATAAATGCTGAGGTTATAAATGATTTTGTATTTCACAATACTCAAATCAATTTAATTTGCGTTTATTCGATTAAAACTCATTCAATCGGAAAATACACAAATTTGATTATGTACGTTATCTATTCGTCATGCGTGCTAGAGCGTACGCCGTGAAAAATTTAAAGCAAATAACACAAAACATTTAGCAAGCGTGTTCATAAACTGAACATGTCAATACGAAATTATCAGGTAATAAAGTAGAACAGTGAGTAAAAGGTGGAAGACGTGAAGCAGACACGTTATAAAGGCAAAGCAGGGTATAATTTTATTGTGGGCCAACAATCGTTAAGGCTACTGTAACAGTCGGTGCCGGGCTAACCGGTTCGACCACTTTGCCGAAACGGCGCCAATCATAGCCATCGCTTCTAACACTAAAGATACACTTTGCCGTCTATTTATCTTACAACGCGATGATCCTATTACTTTCTCCGTTTTTATTATTGTAACGATTGGATGATTGTTTTACTTCGTTTCAATTTTAAAGAAGTTGTTGTTGTTAGCTTTTAATTTGTAATTACAGGATTTATTGAAATTGATGTTTTTACAATTTGTATAATTGCTCAAAATGATCCACGATTTATCAATTATTTAATCAGAAAACATTTATTAATGTTTTGTTTTGTGGAAAGAAGTCTTGCCTGAATTTAATAATTTAAACAACTAAAATTGTTACTTGGTGCAACGACAACTTTTAGGATGGTGTTACCAGTTTTACAATATATGGAAGATCTTATTTTTCAAATAAAGTGCAAAAATAAATGCATGAAGTCATTTTTATATCACAATGTCATCATAAAAAAGAGTAAGCCCACTTAATGATTCACTGAAGTATATTGAATTGATGTTAAAGCAGAAAATTTATTAACAACGGTGTGCTGCGACCCGTGCCAAGAGATTTAGCTTCCTTACAATAATACGAATTTGTTGTCACGTATCCAAAAAGCAATTGCAGTCACAATTTATGGAGGGACATTAAAATGTGTCATTGATGTTCTTTTAAAACTTTTTTAATCGTACATTCACTAACGAGATTTTCAATTAAGAAATATCATTTTCAAAAACTATATAGATTTATAACAGTTCTATCTATTTATGTTATACATAGCTCATGTAGTCGTCATGAGCGACTGTTACTACACGGCGTAAAACCTATGAAATATATTCATATTTGCTTATCAAATTAACGCAATCGATACGTGATCCGCAAAATGTATCGAACATAAAATATAATTGATTATTCAATCATTGGCACAGGGCAATGAGTCTTTTTATATGCATGCCAAAATTATCGCATGCACTAGTGCCAACGGGAGTGTGATTGATGTGTGATCGCTCATCTGGATAAACGATCAGACAGCAAATATATGCAAATTAATTTAAAATGCAATTTTTAAAGATCGACTTCCCGTGGTATTCAAATTGGCAAGAATTTAGCAGCATCAGCCACTGAAAATTATCAAGTGGCGTGCTTTAAATTGCCCTAAATTTAGAAGTGGGTAATTGCCGTCGAAATTTAATGCTTGGGGGTGCGCACCTGCGGGCGCCGCGATTCATTCATGAGAGCGACGCAAAACGCCAAGAGGTCGAGAACAATCCACGGCGGATAATAACAGTTGGCATTTCTTAGAAACAGTACGGCGTGGAGGCTTCGGCGGAGGGCATCAGGCTGTCCCGCTTGCACTTAACGCGGTAGAGCGAGAGGCAGTGGGCGGGGCGTGCGGTATTATGTCACGTCAGGTTTGATAGAGGCGTCCGAAGTCGAAGCTTGGAGTTGCGCTCATTGCATCTGTTGCACTTTCCGAGTTTTCATCAACGTTAATTAGGTTTATTCGAAATGTTCATTTGTAAAATACGTATGTTGCAGCAAACATTGTTCGACTTGAATGTAGATTTGAAATGGTTTGCTTTAGCTAACACTTGATTACTGTAGAAATTAGTTTTGTAAACATCTTAATTAAATATACAAGTAAACTTTAACAAGTATCCGATCAAACAAAGGTCTTCATTAACATTGTCATATATTGAAAATCGGAACATTTCACTAAAATATTCTAAAATATTTAGAATGATCTGGACAATTTTAATTTAGTGAAATGGCCAAACACATTTGAATACAAATCACATAACGGTGTATCTTCAATGGAAAATTTATATGTATTTATTCACGACAGAATCCTTAGAAACGTCTAAGGCGTAATAAAGTTGGAGCTAAAGATCTCTAAGATATTAGTGGCGTATAATTGGCCAATCAATCGATTCTCGCAAACATCCCGAGGAGCAATTAACCCTGTGCAAATGTACTCAAATTGCTACCCATTTGTAAGCTCACGAACGGGGAGCGGATACGAAAGCTTTAGCATTTTTTTTTTGTGTTTAAAGGTAAACACAGAATAAGGATGCTATTCGATATAATAGGAAAATACACATTATCGCCTGACTCATTTAACGGAATATTTTTTTGTTATTGTAATAAATCATACGTATTGCAAATTTTATTCTAGCCCGTTGTTATTTAAGCGTGATTTTATAACACATTAAATATTTACATTTATCATATATATTCGCAGAAAGAAATCCACATTCATTAAATACCAACAATCATAGTTATACCGTTATGTGAAAAATAACGATCACTTATTTATTATCCACTATTATCCGTTATACCTTATTATCCACTAGCTGCGCCCCGCGGTCTGTATCCCGTAAGAATATCGGGATAAAAAGTTGCCTATATGTTATTTCAGTTGTCCAGCTATCTACATACCAAATTTCATTGCAATCGGATCAGTAGTTTTTGCGTGAAAGTTTAACAAACATACACACGTCCTTACAAACTTTCACATTTATAATATTAGTTGGATTATGTTTTGATGCAATGAAAATGATGCTTATCGTATAAATATCATTTCTCTTTAATAAGAAAACGACACAAAACTCATTTCGCAAAAACTTTTTAGAGCGTATATTATTTTATGCCATGTATTCGTGAAGGATTTTTTAAGTCACTGCATTATACGCTGCCTAATTGCGCACATGATATTATCAGTATACAATTAATTATGCAACAAATGCAAATGAAGATCTAGAGAACAATATGCAAGGTTCTTCAGTGCAGTTTTATGTATATATTATGTTGAAAAAATGTTAGTTAAACAAATTCATCGGTTTCAGATGAATGACATGAACGAAAGCATTGATTTAAAATAAATACAATTTCAATTATTTTGTAAATATAAGGTGTAATGCATATAGTACTTTGTATTTTTCAATCAAATCAAATCAATAAAATGAATAGATGTAATTTTTACGTTTGATGTTATTCATTAACTATACCTAATAACTATATTAATTAAATTTAAAAATAATCTGCCTATCAAACTTGCTATTTATCTTTTTATAATTCATAAATAACATTAAAAATATTATCACGATTTTTGCGATAATAATATTGTTTATTAATTTCCAAATTTGAAAGTCATGTTTCAAGATAAACGGATGTTAATAGTAACTCAATAAAAACATACCTACGCATTGGATTGAAATAATAGATACGGGTCTTAAAGAGGGAATTATTTATTGTATTGCAGCCCCTGAGCACTGCTCTTGACCACGGCCGTCAAGAATTTTAAATATTTTATGAAAAGTATGTAACAAAATATTGTTTTGTTTTATGTCATAGCGAGCAACTGAGCTGGTGGTTCGCCTGATGGTAAGCGATCACCACCGCCCATGAACATTCGCAAAGGTAGTGCCTTTACGAATGTGCCGCCCGCTTTTATGGGATAAGGGAAAATGAAAGGATTAAAGACTGGAAAGAAGGAATGGACTGGGATGGGTGAGGAAAAGGAAACGGGCCTCCGGCTCCCCTGCTCACCGTACGAAACACAGTGGCATGCCACTATTTCACGCCGGTTTTCTGTGGGGGTGTGGTACTTCCCCGGTGCGAGCTGGCCCAATTCGTACCGAAGCGTGCTCGACTACCACAATAAAAACATGTCAGTATCAAAATCTTTCATTATTTAATCTACAATATGTTCTTGTTTAGCTACATCAAACTTTAGAAAAAAATTAATACACGGCACATAACTTCTTATCACTTTAAACACCGAAGTAACCACCCAAGTTTTAAAAGCAATTCAGGACAATTATTTGGCATTATTATCACGATATACAAATTATGTAAAATTAAAAAGTAAAATTGACATATTTGTGAAAAAAACTACAGTTTCTTATCGGCTCTTCTTTGTAGAAGCTGCTTTCCGAATCGGTAAAACTATCTTATGACGATATGACAAAGAGTGCTTCTAAAACTAATTGAATAAATAAATGTTCAAGTTTGAGATAATATATTTACCGATATTATCGACGTCAAGAAGGCTCATTTAATAATACTTTTATATGCGTTCATTTAATAACTTATTTAAGGCTTATGCTTATAACAATATAAATAACTTGATATTATAACAAGGACCCGTTTCCCAGGGACACTTATATCGTTTAATTAAGAAGTGAAAGTCTGACACTGCGCAGCTGTACCAGTTCCTTTCCATTACAATTATTATCAATTTTATACAGGTTTTAGCAGACTATTTAAAAAAATAAACGATTAATACACTTTAAATGTTGTCAGCGCAATATTTGCCTATATTATTTCATTTTTTGTTGAGATAAGGGAGGTAATAATTGTTTGGATTTAAGTAATAAGTACAGTATAATATAAATAACAAGATGATAAAGGCTTGTATAGATTGGCAGACGAATATATAAATAGAGTTTGACTGAAATTTTAGACACACCTGATATGCTATGGTATATAATGACGATCCGAAACTTGAGAACTTACACGTGAAAAACGCAGATTTTTATTTAATGATCAGAAGAATGAGATATGCATATAATCATATCTCATTCTTCATTACAAGTAAATATTTTATTTATGCGTTATATGTTGTTGTTGCATGTTGTAAGCATGTGATTTACAATACAACCGTAGCACGTGTTCCGATCAACTGGTTTAATTTCACTTGCAATTTGTTATAGCAAATTTAGAATTAACAAACTCAACGTGTTTGACCTATGTAATTCTTAAACTTTCGTTAGAAACATTTTTACTCTCATATAACATAAGAATAATATTCGTATCTATATTTATTTTGTGGTCATAGCTTCATGAAACATTAATACCGTTTCAATTGTCCTTCAAAAACAATTGCAAATATAGATTTTGTTTACCTATTAGATAATCACCTAAACTTTCCTTCAGATAATAACATTATGGTGACGACATAAATCCTTCACAACACTTCTTTAGCGAAAACGATAAGATAGCGTGAAGATAAATAATCATAATAATTGTGAATTGAATTACTCGCATAAAGATATACTTTGTAGTAAACACAGTTAAATTTATGAAATAAAAATGGTTTGAAAATAATAATACTTTAAAACTATTTTCATCAAGATAATGACGATCAATTATTTAGGATAAAAAAAACAGGTATAACCGTTAATAAATCGATTACAATGTGTCACAAGCTACTGACACAATAGGAAGTGTTTAAAATGACTTGTATTCCCAGTTTTTCGTACAATAATTGGTATTCTTACCAAGGTTAGCGTAGTATCCTGCTGGGTGCATCATGAGTGTATCGATCACCGATGTAAACTTTCCATTTGTCACTTACCTAAAAAGAAATTAATAACACAGTTAAAGTCATGTTGGAACACTGAATACTGAATACATTAATGGGTTGAAATTAGGTTGAAAATGTATTAGGGATGACACTACTAATCTTAGACATCATTTGTAAATGTACTTGCGTAAGGGGAATGAGGATTAAATTACGATACATCTATTAAGCGATGTGAAAAGAAATTATTAGGATCTCATTACTGAAAACATTAATACGATGTTAATCCATTGAAGTGAATGTGTTAAAATAATTAAAATAGAAGTGAAGCGAGCTGAATGGTTAGTTTTTATTTTATATCCTACAAACTTATTTGATATTTTTGTGTGCCATAATACACGAACCACGTGTCTAAGATAATGCCATTAATCCTGAACTATTGCTGGGATTTTGGTAAAATTAACTTCGATTCCTAACGACATAACTGAACGCAAATTTTCTAAATGCAAACGACGCATGAATAATTGAATTTTCTACTAGAAGATAGAATCGAGATATTCGATTATCGCACATTTCATTCGACCAATACATTGCTCGGCAACATAAGCCAATGTGCATGGAATATTCCGAATAGGGGCCAAAATTCATGCAGCAAGGGTTGCATATTCAGCCTGAGGCATGCGGAGGCGAGCACACGTGGCTGCCATGGCTGCCTGCTTCGGAATCTGACCAAATGCCCATCGGAGTTCGATTGTTAGGTAAATATCTATCGCTTATTTATGACCTGCACTGTTTGCGGAAACAATGCCAGGTGAGAGGTGTGGGAAAGGAATTTTTCCTACACAGAGATAAAGCGACTTTTCAAATATTGCATGCGTGAACGAACAATTGGACACGATTAAGAATGGATAATCCTCATAAATAGCAATTTGCTCATGACAAACGATCTGCAATGCGCGGCTCGGTTTGGAAATCGCGTATAATACCACTATTGTTAATTATGTACACAAGTCACCGCGCCGCTAAGCATACGATTTATTACCGTTTAACTAGAACAGTGATACATCTAGCGTGAGATTTGTACGATTATTTTGCAACTAAATGAATGGTTTTAATGCATTGAAAAATTGTCAAGTGAAATGAGAGTAGTAGTCGTAATGTACTGCGCGTAGTAACGAAATATATAACTTACGCATCTTGCTTTTTAGGTAAAGCTGCAGTACGGTTTAGGATGCGTAGATAGGACTCAGAAGTAACTCATTTTAATAATTATTTCAGTAATAGATATTATATTTCATCTACTTCAGAAATTTACAGTAACTAAATACCTAAATTCTCTAATTGCCGAGAACACTCAGCTAGTTTGTTGATGAATGTTGAAACTTTCAAAGCTATTAGTTGGTACTTTTAACATCCAGAAAAGTTCATATGTACATTCAAATATCTTCACGATTAAGACTATAGAAAAGATTGTTCTTGAAAGTTCAACAACTTATGAAAAGAACTGTTTCTGCGTTTTCCTTTTTATCGTCCCAATCTTTTATAAATCGTGCTTTGATTAAATTCATTTTTAATTAATACCCAACTACTTTATGACCGACCAACAATTTTTAAGGCCAATATAATGGTACTTATTTACATAAGAAACCTCTTAAAATAAAACAACTCGCACGTAACTATGGGCATACCAAACCAATACCTCCTTAAAGGTATGTATGAGAAATTTTAATGAATATTTCTTTGAACAATATTTTATTAGCTCCAGTCAGTTTGTTGTTTGAAAAATCGACATATTTGTTCGTTCAAATGAATCCTTTGCCTGTCAAATAGAGATCGAAACGAGTGATATGTAGAAGCCGATTAGAGATCTGGCCCGCACGCTTTTTGGACGGAAAAAGCCGACAAAAGTAGCTCCTTACTCAACATTTAACTTTAACGGAAACTTATCAGTGTATCAAATCTAGAGCGTAGCGATTAAGAAACAATGGGACATTAATAAAAAAAACGCCATATGTACCAGAGCATGAGCATGAATATGTTCCGTTTCTACGGATTTCTCCCTTTTCATTCCAAGCAATAAAATATTATGTTATCATTTAAAATCATATAAATAAAACAATTTTTGTTTTTCAATTCATTCTGTACGACCAGGTGATAAGCGGATTATGTACTGTGAAGTATAGCGGTTGTATCATAGTAATAACAAGACGTAGGTATAGAATAATAGACCTCAACACGGATGGTGAATCGAGGTCTTCCTAATCATCTCTATGAATTACACTATACATTTACACTGAACTGTTGCCGTTCCTGTTAACGGTAAATGGATCTATTTAAACAAGTAAAGTTGTTTTTGAATAGGTACATATCAATAAGTGGATTGGAAATAATTAATTAATGATCGTTTATAGCTCCGCGCACGAAGCATAGGCTATACTCAACGACGCGTTGCTAGATGAAAAAGTATCATTCGAGGTCCAACGAAAGGTATGCGCGGAATGGTAGGGGCATCCGGGCGGCAGCGATTGTTACCAGTTATCACTGAATGTTTTCCACTGGAGTATTTTGTGTCGCCACAAAAAACCACATAAAGGGCGGGTGCGGTTCGTTTGAGACACCGCCCCTGTGGGAAAATCGTCGCCAGAAAACTGCGACGCAAATAAATTATAAACTCTCTCACATGGAACGCGATCCGGCATTTACGCTTTTATTTGTACGAAACTCATAAACAGCGAGGTTGCGCTGCAACTGCGAACATTTAACTTACGCCGCATTAGGAGCAAATAGTGATGTGCTCGTATTACGCAAATAAAATTTGACTCTGATTCGCAATATACTTCTCAACATAGTTCCGGACACGTATGAAATTAATCATGAAATCTATCCATGTAATAGTAAAATAAACTAGAGAATTGTTGATGAAAGAATAAACCTGTAGTAAATGTGTGATCTGAGGGCGACGGAGAATCATTAGCGAAAACGGAGCGTCCCGGAATAGAACTGACAGCGGAACGATTGCACCGTCCGTGATGGATGACGGGAGTCGGGCGAGTTATTACCGCCGGCTTAATATCCACGCCTCTACTGAATTAGAGGGTAATGAAAAAATCTAGCTTTCTATTGACATACTACAAGGCATTCGATTCTATATTCAAGTAATAAAATTTGATAATTTTCATCATGATAAACTTCAATAAGCGTTTTTGTCTTATGCACTTTAAAACCGAGTATTCTTCAACTGCGAATTCACCAAACGCAATAAAACTTTCAATACGAGCCAATTATTATTTAATGGCACGGCACTACGTTTCGCTCATGTCGCTCACATTGAAAACTTGCAGAAAATGCATCGGCGATAAGAAAAAATTCAGTGCGTCCGAGCGCATATAAGTACAGTGCAGTGACGGTGACATTCCATGGGGAATACTTCGCATATCGAGACTTTAAGTTACCATTTACCGATTGCAGATAGGTACGCCATGGCCGGACAAGCAATCTCGTTGGATCGCCTCGCCTGCATACTTGTTGCTACATATAATGCTTAACCTAAATAAGTTTCTTATGCTATTTATTTTTATGATGCTTTAATGACGTCTGTTCGATACAAGTCCTTCGTATATACTAACATTTAAGATTTATGTGGCGGTTTTATGTGATATACAGCGCCCTGTTTTATGAACTAAGGTGTCGGAAAAATTATGTTACTTTTTTTTAATATAACAAGTTATTCATTACTGGTATAACTATCACGTTTATAGTTAATTAAATAAAATAAAAGAGAAATCAAAATATTATTTCATAAATTTTGAATATTACTACTCTTAATCTACAAATATAATAAATGCATAACAAAAGTAAATTCGTTTAGGTAAGCACCTACTCCTACTTATTAACGTATTCTATGGAAATTTAAATTTGCCCTAAATCTCTAGTAAGTATACCGTTATTTTATTAGATACGGAATTTAATTTTATCTATTTAACTCACAATTTAACTAATATAATAAAAAGTGATTCCATGGAAAACTAAATCAAACATCTTAATCCGTCATTAAGTAAAGTTACGAATAACGGTTACCTCCGTCGTGGAATAATAAAAAAGCAGTCCTTCGTAACGCATTTATCGACATCCTTGTCTCTCACCGCATCTCTGGCTATGATGGAGCGGGATGATGGTATAGTTTTATTATTCCGCTTCTAATATGAGTTGCGTTTAATTTATCGCGCGACAGCCGCGCTCCTTCGAAGTAGCTGCGGGAGCGACGCAACATCAATCTTCTGGATTGAGAATTGAGGCTAAAACACTCCACAACTCCCTGGATGTAAATCAAACGTATCGATAATAAAATCACGATTTATAGACATTAACACAATATTACCACCATCGCTATTTCCATTCATCATAACAATTTTTATAACACAGATTTCGTTACTTAAACTAGAGCTCAATATGTAAAAAAAAAAAACAAAATATAAGTAGCGCCGTATAAAGTTTTCAACAAGCCGTTAAATAAAAATAATGACACGTAATAAAGTTTTTAAGGCTAATAAATATATAATTCATGTGTTGAGTACGTTATTAGGCAGTTAACAAAATTGTCGATTTACCGAGGTTGGTTATAATTTCAAATTACGAATTTCGGGCCCATTATCAAAAGCAACGAAGGCAGGACAGGTATGGGAGGAGACACGTGAAAATCAATATACATAACTGCCTGGTCTGTGCCATACCACGGGGTTTAATTTCAATTTAATGCCGCTATTAATACTGCTGTAAAATTATGTTTGATAAATATCGTATCGGTATTAGCTATGGTGCTTGGAACACGTGTAAAATGCTACATTGTGGTTAAGATAGTTGATTGATATTAAAGTCATAGAGTGTTCAAATATTCTTCCGGCTTACATAATATTGATAGTTTATGCATTTGCCATTTACATGGTGATCGAAATAATTGTTCGTTAAATTGTATTGCTTTTTTATTGAAACTGAAATTGCTCACTTATTTTATCTCGAAGAACGATCACAGAGCTTATGACATCTCATCAATATGTAATGCGGTATCAGCACAAAAGCATTTCAAATACCAACTGATCATAAATCTTAAGATCATCTCTTGATATTTGATTTCGCTCCAAATCATTTATGATGGTTTTAAGGATACATAATTAATCAATATGGTTTGTTGAAACGAGCTGTTTATAGCGTTAGTGAAATACATAACATTTTACCTTCTAAAATTAATATTTCTATGAACACAAGGTAGATAGTATAATCATCTTAGCATAATAAGCATTTCTTGGTAAAGCTATTAACTCGTCAAAAATTATCAAAGCAACAGTGGCACTCTTATCACTGATTTAGTATTATCACAGAAAAAGTGATTCATTCAACGTCTCGAACAAAGTTTCATGAGCAAATTACGCGTAATTTTATCATGTTTTTATGTTTATTGTTTTAACTTCTTACAAATTATTTTGGGCCATGTTTTAATGCCATATTTAGGATGTAAGAGCAGCTAAGGTCACGGAACCATTTAAAATCTCAAAAAAATTAAAAACTTAAGTTAGCAGTTTAATAAATTAATCAAAATTCATAAAACATATGAGCCACTAGAGTAGGTGTATATTAGTCGTCTTCATCTTTCTGCTTTTTAAGAAAAACGATCGATACATGAAAATAATATTAAAAAGTACAACTCTATTAAAATGCAACTACCCTCATTAAGAATATCATTTCGCAATATTTTCAATTAGTTACTAACTCCAAATAATGAGTATTGCACTTTAGTTCATAATATATTACCTCATTATTGTACCTAATAATCATAAAGTAATACATTCACATTAATAATTTGAGGTTACTATTATGGTTCATTAGATAAAATTGTGAAAATTACAGTATTTAATACAGGCATTATTTATGATCCAAACAGTAATTTTAAGTTATTATTCGGGAATTTGTTTTGCATTACGAAGAAGGGATACAACACGCAAATTTACGTAATCTATGCAAATTGTATTGATCGGTGGCATTTTACATATCAATTTGATTTTACGAAATTCCAAATGTATCTGAATACATGAACGTTGAAGTTAGCAAAAATTATATTTATGCCTTTTTTGTCAATTTTAGTTGGGTTGAGTAAGATGAGCAACAAATTTAGGTTCACTTTATACATCCAAATTCGACAATAAAGCATTTCAAATCAGTCCAAGTCGCAAAAATCTGCGACGTTTGATCAATCACTTTAATCAAACAATTTAAAACCTGACCTAACATCAGTTGTAAAATTTTACAACGATACAAGTTAGTTAGAAATTGACTGCACTGAAAACAAAAGGCCAGGCAGGTAAAGCTCATAGAATGGACAATCAAAGCGAACTCGGCGCACAATTCAGAAATAAAACGTACAAATAACAAGTTTAATTAAATCGCCAAGAACGGCTACAGGCGGAGAACAATTCCAACTATAACGATAGTTTAACAAGTGAACTCAGTGGGCTTCATATCGAATGCTACCTGCAATACGCGCAATGTGAACTCAATCATAAAAATTTCTGCAAAATTTTATTCGATTTTTCCTTTCAACGTAAGAGTTAATATTACATTTTATTCGAAATCGCGATTCAGTATAGGGATGTGCGTAGCTCGGTTTTATGATTTACAAAACCTATAAAAAACATTTTAAGTTGACAAGTAAAGATTTTTACATTTTTTCATTTACGAGTTTTGGCATGTATTTGAAATACATATAATAGCACTAATCTTTATTAATTTTATAAACGCGAAAGTGTATTTGTTTGTTTGTCTTTTTTTCACGTCACAATGGAGCGATTGTATGTTTATGATGATTATATATTTTACTCTAATTCTTACCGTGGCGAACCATCCCATGGGAATTTCCTTGTACAACACGGGCGTACCAGTGGGCAGAATGCTAGTTATGAATAATTCTGTATTATCTCTCTTAAACATTAGTTTGATTCATCATGACAATATATAATCAATATTATCTGACACTTGTGCATAAATTATTTAATACTAGCTGTGCCCCGCGGTTTCACCCGCGTAAGTCCGTTTCCCGTAGGAATATCGGGATAAAAAGTTGCCTATATGTTATTCCAGTTGTCCAGCTATCTACGTACCAAATTTCATTGCAATCGGTTCATTAGTTTTTGCGTGAAAGAGTAACAAACATCCATACATCCATACTTACAAACTTTCACGTTTATAATATTAGTAGGATCTCGGTATGTATAATGTTCATCTGTGAATACGGTTCGCCCCGGCTTCGCCCCTGGTATATATAATAAGTAATACCACTCAAGGATCAGTTATATATCCAACGGTGAATTCTATTTTTAAATCGGTAGTTCCTGAGATTAGCGCGTTCAAACAAACTTACAAACAAGATAACTAATCTATAACAATTATTATTTTAAATTATATCTACGTATGTCATGTAATGTTATGTGATATCAAAATAATAAAGCGCACTAGCTACAATTTACACGTGCCTTAATATATATACAAATTGATAAAGTTTACCAAGAAAACTGAGTTCAGTGATAGTGAAATGCTTATTCGTTGTTTTGTCTCTAGCTCCTTATAACGATATATTGCACGACCAACAAATGTACATATAAATATGTTTACGTTTGGAATAGGAGAACTTTCTAACCAGAATATTTACATGCGACGCAATTTTCATACAACCTTTATCTCTTCATAATCAAGAAACATAAACGACGACAGAAAATCTTTTTGTTCAAGTGTAAAATGAAAAAGATCATTTGTCAGTGGAGTGTTATAAATTTGTACTTTCTTGTCATGATACTAAGATACATAGTGTAGGAACAACTGGGATGGTTCAACGCGGGAATAATCCACAAATAGTAGTCCGAGAATAGAGCGAGGCTACTGGACAGACGTCGCAATCATATCTCCAGACTCAGCGAATTTTTCACCTCATTTATAGAGTGTTGCACTTGGAGAAAGTCCTCTTAATGAATAGCAATTATATTTACTCCCTCGTGAATCTCGAGACCACCGATGAATCATGTTTTTTTTTGATAATTTAAAAATATTATTATTATTTCGGCATTTACGTACAAACAATATGTGTTGCGCATAATGTAAATAAAATAAGACAATTTAATTGTGGGAAGTCAGGTTCAATTTGCAAAATACGAAATTCATTCACAAATTTACAAAAGAAGCTATTATAATACATTTCACAGTGTGTGGCACTTAATGGCTTTGATTCGTGGTCAGGGAGTTTCTTTTGGGATTAGGGTGTGAACCATCTACAGGTCAATAAGAGCAGGTAGCTTAATTTTAAGTTTTATTCGAGGGTTGTTACAAAGTTTAATATTCCCTTCGTCACCTATATTTTACGTATTTAAAGAACTTATTCGCAACAAACATATAAGAATAAGGTAGCATCCGGTGCTCTACCAGCCCTTCAATTAAGAGAACGTAATTCATCCTGGCTAAGCAATCACGCACACGTTATTACATCCGATGCTTGCTTTTATTCGTTAAATTACACGAAAGAACATTTGAATGCGTGAGATGGGAAACGAAAATTTTGCCCAACATTTACACAAGAGTAATAAAGTTTGATTACAACCAATTTTCGCTCGAGGAGCGTGATGAGTCGTTTTAGATCATCCATTAGGTGCGAAGGCGCGTGAGGGCTGGAAGTGTCAGCAGTTTACACGTCTTATTGCTTGTCGTGTGACTATCGAGTCTTCGGCGTCGTCCGCGTCGCGACGCGCAATAAAAACATCAACCATATTGACCAAAATAACTCTTGGCACTCATTCGAGAGACCGACAGATACGCAAGCGAAGCGCCTCACAATCTAAAGATGTGTAAATACAGTTTCTTAGAAAAGCGCCGTTCCAAGAATTGGTAATTGATTCAAAATATGTTCTTATTCACTTGCCTCACAATTAAATGAGGTTTATAAAAGAGCGAAACATGTGATTATTTAAAACGTAATGCGCCTATAAGTCTGTCTATCAATAGCACTTACGTATGATGAATCATGTAGCGCTCGCATTGGAGCATTTGTACACGTATTTCACGATTTAAATTTACCGACGTGCTTCTATTATAGCTAATTTTCATCAATTTGTTATATCAAAATTAAATCAACTATAGCAGAGAGATCATAATAAAATATTCATAACCCGTCTTGGAGGTAAAAAAATATTTGGAAATTTTTATCATAGAAAATGGGTTTCATAATTTTATTTTTCTTAGTTATAATTGATTTTAATTTAATCTGGTGTATTTTATTCAAAATAACTAAATAAATTTAGGCTGCATACGTAAAACGCACTGATAAATGTTGGAAGAAATAATATAAATATTCATTAAAATAAATTCAACAATGTATCATTAATTAGAGAAAATAATAACATGAAGATTATCGATTAAATATCAAAAAGATATCAGTCTTATATTTTTGCCTAAAATTATTTATCAGAAAAAAAAATTATACCAATAAAAAAATGAGTATTTCGATGCGAGATTAAAACGATGAAATAAAAATAAAAAACACTCACGAATTAAAATTAATGAAGATTACTAGTAATTTGTTTAAAGAAATAAAAATCGATCACAAAATCTACATGTGTATTGGCAACGAAACACCAAAATTTTCCTATTTGATTATTTTTATTTCCACGTATTAACACAACACTGCACCGCGCGGAAAATCTAACGAAACATTCAGAGAATTTAAGGAATTTTGTTTGTTTGTTTTCGATAACTTGATAAATACTCACGCCTTGGGCTAAATTTGGAGTAATAACAGTCCATTACACTATAAAAATTTCACTGCATCAATATTTAATTCACTAACAAATTGTTTACAGTTTATTCACTCGCGAATTACATATAAAACGTTTGACATTTCATAAATTAACCTGACAAGTGTCATCACCGCGCGCGGAATACGTCAAATCACATAAAGCCACCAACGCGACTGAAGTGTATCGCGGTCGAACCATACCATACCGCGTCTTTCGAAAATTGCGCCATCTCAGTAAGCACTCGAGCAAAATTAACAACACAAAAACACCTTGAGCACACTTCATGCCCTACAGAGCTTTCCCAAATATCTGATGCCTAAAACTAGATAATGTTTACATCGCGAAATGCCGACACCCGAACGACCGGAAGTCGAACCCAAGCAAACACGACAACTATGTAAAATATTGCAGGATCGCGATCGCATTGTTGACATTCCCTAATAAAAATCACCGAAATCTCGAATTAATTGTATGAAAAAGCGGTAAAAAATAATTTTCACTTACCTAGTACGGTCTTAGAAGGTGAGGTGAAGGGACGAATTTTGATTAAATGTCAATTTGGGAGTAATTTAAAAGAATATACTCTTATTGGTATGCGAAGAATGGCACAAAGAATCCCGACAACGCACGCGACGAATGCGCACCTCGTTTGCGCATATGCTGACAGAACTTCACGGACGTTG
This sequence comes from Zerene cesonia, assembly GCF_012273895.1. Lineage (NCBI taxonomy): Eukaryota > Metazoa > Arthropoda > Insecta > Lepidoptera > Pieridae > Zerene > Zerene cesonia. The sequence continues at coordinate 2,829,748 of NC_052118.1, read as the reverse complement.
CTCCCCTCGCCCCGCGAACACCCGGCATTGTAAGCGTGTGTGCGTGACTAGAGTGGTCAAACGTGAAATTTTGTGCACGTATACACGCACACAAGGAAAACTTATACCTGCGTAGCTCCCGTTCGCCGCCATCTTTGTTACGAAACAAAACGACTATCTAGGTACAGCTTATACTACAACAAACTGAATTAACAGTCTTGTTCTGCCATCTAGCGACACAAAGACAAAACGTTTTAGTTGCCGATAGATGACTCTTCTTTTATATTAATTTATGAGAAAAAAAGTTTGAAAAGGTTTTTAACCTTATTTAGTTAAAGTTTATTAAAATCACTTGTGTGGATCACACAGAGTGATGATATTAATAATAATTTTATGATGATTAATTAAAGTATTCCTAGGCCGAGGATTTTTATGGAAACCATTTTAGTATACTTTGAAATTGTAATAATTATAATCCTTCAATAAATTATAAATAAATTGTCTAAATATAACAACATAAGTTATCGGATTAAACTAATGGGATAGATATAGAATATTTATAACAAAACTTAATCGAAGGAAAGGGATAAATAAAACTCACCATGTCACATTTTTACCGAACAGTTTCTTTTAATATTATAATACTTTATACCGATCACTATTTTAAGCTTAACATTATGTGAAATACATAAAATTATGAAACATTATTCGAAATACTTCTTTTCACGTAAATTTTCAAAATACATGAAATACATAAATATAAATTTAGTCTTGCCAAATTTGAATATATATATTGAACGTAGTTCTAAATCATTGTTATTTTTAAAATAGCAAATATCATTTTCAATTTAAATAAAACTTATACAATTTAAATAAAATTATATTCTTACTAGAACATGATTAGATAATGGAAATCATATTGAATATATATTGAGCGTGAACTGATACATAAATAATTATCAAATAATAACACTTTTAAAAAAATTATTCAACTAAGCCATTAACTAATGAGTACAAAATTTGTGCGAAATAAATATATCAAAGGTATATCGAACTAGCGATTTATATTACTTACACGTACTATTTACTCAATAATAATTGATATTTTAAGGTATTGTAACAAGAATAATACTTTGTACTGTATTCTTGGCATTTTTATTAGCTTTAAATAATGACAGAGAGCCGGAAGGCTTATATTACAATATACCTATTTACTGAGATTTTATTTAAATTATAAAACTCAAGTGACTAGCCGATAGGTACGTACGTAAAAATAATTTCAGATGTAATTAATTTAATACAACGCGTTGCTAATACATAACGGCAAAGTTGTTATAAATATAAATTATGTCAGCGAACGAAATATTTATTTACATTGGTAAGTAGTAATTATTAATGTTTTTCATCTTACATTTTTTTTTTTCATTTGTAAGAAAAAAATATCATTAATTATTACCATATATATATTTTAATACCTTCTAATAATTAATTCGAGAATAATATGAGCGAATTTATAATTCTCTTTTAAGCTGTATATAAATCAAGTGCAGTACTCAAAGGCAGTACATGAGTACAGTAACAACCAACACGTGCAAATATAACAATAATAACACATGACAACTACGAGTATTTGGTACATATAAAATAACTTCGTTTTGTGAGAAAATATGCCTGTATAATAATAGTACCCAAATTAACCTTTTATAAACATTGCATGAATATTATAGGTCCAAAGTTATTTGACACGTACCGTAAAGCAGTAATATCTTATTATAGTTATAGGAAATTAGTTTGTTTTCTGCCGATCAGGGCACACGACTTTGACTTCATGTAGAGGTAAATCTCGCACGACGATAGCGTGGAAAGCCATGTTCGTTGTTGCCAATATGTATTCACAAACTGAGAACCATGTAAAAGCTGAAAATCAATATGATAATTATTATATACCTACTAGCTGCGCCCCGCGGTTTCACCTGCGTAAGTCCGTATCCCGTAGGAATACCGAATTAAAAAAGTTGCCTATATGTTATTCCAGTTGTCCAGCTGTTTGCGTATTAAATTTCTTTGCAATCGGTTCAGTAGTTTTTGCGTGAAAGAGCAACAGACACACACACATCCTTACAAACTTTCGCATTTATAATATTAGTAGGATACACTAACACTTCCAACAGATTTGGAAGCGTTCGAAACAATGTTATGATCGAAATAATCGTTATAAATAATAAGCGCTCGCAACACTCGTTGCAACTACATATGCGTTTTCTTGCGATATAATACGGAACATACGAATGCTAAGAGGTCTGCTCATTACTCCGATACTAGATAAATTCTAAGAGCTATCGAGTGGTGAGTGTAAAAGATGAGCAATTAACATTAAATTATACTTGGGACGTGTACAAGTTACCGTTAAAAGTGAATTTTAGTCTAATTGTTTTCTACTCACTATAAAATATTAGAGTTTATTAATATTCAGATAATGTCAATCTTAAAGATAGGATTAAGTATTTGTATGCTATAATACTAGGAATAAAAAATTATTTAATATTCAGACAAAGAAACAACTTAATCCCTTGTTAAAACTTGATGTGACTAGAGTTCCTATAGTTTTAACATTAGGTAGTTAATTTTATTAAAATTTCGCAAACGTTTTCGCGTGGTTAAGTAACAAACATCACAACATTTTTAAGTAGACGAACATTTATTACTCTTGCCTTAATTCTACATTAATTCCTGGGAATTAACTTTTTGTTAGTTAGCTACAAATTATCCGTAAATAATCTGTCCTTACAGTTTATCTTTAAAATTAATATCAAAAAGTAAAATTTCCTCACCAAGAGGTCGGCAAAGCAGACGGTGTCTTAGGAAGAAAATAATGAGCCCAATGGTAGCAGCAATGGCTATGAAGAACAGATTCCAAACCAGTCGGTTTGTTCGCACCGGTTCAATCACATCACTAGCGATGCATCCAACGCGAGCTCTACATAACATGTGTAGTAGGGAAGCCACCATGAACACTATGAATATCTTCTCATGGACAACTGAAATATAAATGGCACCATAAAACTTCAATGGTAAATAGTAAACATACTTCTAAAATATACGAAATAACCATTAATTAATAGTAAATACATATACTATAACAATCGTAAATGAATACCATATAGTAATAGAATAATATTACTGTTTCATTCATAAGACTAACTTAAAAGGACAGGAAAATCGTTACTTTAAATATTACAAAATGGAATGCGCTTTTAAAAAGTAGGTCATCGTAAAAACTTTAGCTCGGTTTTGTATAGCTTGTATTCAGGTGAAAGAATGAAAATGTTACTTTCATTATGGATAATGGACGGTCCAAAATCGATCTTGGCGCTGGTCCAATAACTTAGTTGCAAAAAAGAATGTGCGCCTATTTATTTTTTGAAACGCTAAGCTGTTACTTTTCATAGAGAAATAAAATTTGATAATAAGAAATAAAAATTATAAAGAAATAAAATTTAAATCAAACAAATCAAACGGAAATTAAAAAGTTAATATTTCACTGTATACATCAACTATGCTTGTAATTATTTTGTAGCCTTTTAAAATTATGAATAGGGTGAAACCATTAACAAAAAGAAGAAAAAGAAGAAGTAATTATGAATAGATATTATACAAAAAAAATAACTTACAATAATTTTCCCTATTCGAAACATAGGTAACACCAGTGAGGGCGAACAGTTCAATTAAATTCAACCAATAGCAAGCGTCCCCCAATTTGGAAGCCTTAGTCCGTGTCTAAAACATAAAAACATCGTAACTTTTAGTATATCCACATTTGAATCACTTTATGATTTAGAATATACTTATATTATAGAACTCGATATAGATTATAGAAACCGAAACTGTCTCTAGTGTACACTGTATCACAAATCCGAGTTTTTTTTTCTGGAGGGAAAATCTAAGCATCTTATGAACTAATGAAACATGTATATGTACCTATGCTTTGTTTTAAACAAATAAATGTATTGATATAATAAATATTATTAAATATTCACCTCTTCATCTCTTATAAACATAGTGCGTTCTTTATGATAGTTATAATATAGAGATCCTATCAGTAGTCTTGGTCCTAAGTGGTAGGCAATACATATCCTCCATATATACCTTTGTGGGCTTATCCCAGTAATTGCACTTATTGATGGCACTACATTATACACCTAAAAAAAGAATACATCGTTTATAATTACATTTTCAACTGACTTCAAAAAAGGAGGAGTTTTCAATTCGACTGGATGTTTTCGGATTTACTACCTCGTAACTTTCGGCTAGGTGGACCAATTTTGATGATTTTTTTTATTTGAAAGCTGGTGCCTTCGATGTGGTCGCATTTTGGTCTGGTTCTGACAATTTGAAGGGAATTCAGCTTTTTTACACAATTTCGTATAATGGTAACACAGAGACATGATATATTTTTTTTATTACTAAAGATAATGCAATGGACTTAAATTTATACATCTAACTATTACATACCCTACAGTGTGTTTCATGTACGTCATCTGACTGGAATAAGGATGCTGTCACGTAACAAAATATTAAAGCGCCTAATGGAAGCCATAGGGCAGTCAAACATATTTTCCTTAACGCACATGTCCACAAAACTCCCTAAAATCATAATAAAAATAATAATGCCATGGACTTATTACAGCGCAAAATAGGCCTTAATAAAAAATTGCAATAGCGCCAAAATTTATCACCTTATGTTCTACAACAATTAATGCACTGTTCACATCTTCTGGTCTATTTATGAGATAATTTTGCAACAACTGTGAATTTTGTGCCGATTCTTCCTGTGCGTCATTTAACATTTTCTCACTATCATTCAATATTTGTTTATTTAAATCATACTTAAAAATTATATTCGATACATTATTAATAATTTGTATTGATCTGCTTCGAAACCATTTTAGTTTCACACGTTCTGATTATAACCATAAAAACTATTAGGAAACATTTTAAACAAAGACATAACTTTAACTTTTTTGATGATAACGATTAGCGCCTTAAACTGATCACTTTGGCCTAACAAAATCACGAATTGTAAAATGAAAGACTATGAACTAAGGCGTGGATATAGTTAGGTTGTTTGGACTTGCGCATTTCATGCCAGAAGGAGAATAATTGCACCCTTTGTTTGCTACGAAATACTTAACATGGGCAATTTATTAGACAATTATTTTTTCTGTTTATGAAGTTATGGTGAAATTAATATATATAATTTGTGATATTGTAAAGTTAAACGTTAAACAAACTAATATAGCTTCTAAATAGTGTGTCCAGAATAAGTCAACGATTTTAGTTTTGCGATATTCAAAGATTACAGGAAAAATGTAACTGGATATTTAAGAATAATAAATTAATATAAATTCAGATACTAAAAAAATCAATATTTTTAAACGTATATTTAAAATGTCACAATGTCAGCAATGCATGACAGTCATGGGATTGAAGCAGTCATTGTCAAATTTCCGTTTTTCTTTGTGGAATGACTGTCAAAATTATTGTCAACAGTGGGCTTAAATTGCGATAAGAATGTATGAATTTTGAAAAACTCGTATTGTTACGATTTAAACACGGGATTCGTGACTAAAATATTATGTTATTATAACTTTATCATGATCCTAAATAACGACGAAATGCATTTGATGAAAAATATCCGGCTTATAGTGTTTCTTACGCTACTTTCTTGCGCAAGAAAATCGGTGGCTTCGAGCCACTGGATGGTGACAGAAAGCGGCTTAATTCAACCAAGGGTAAAATATATATACTGTTTATAAAATAGGTAATTACTGCTAACATTTATATTTCTTTATAAATCTTGCAGCTTGACTCTCCTTTTGAGATGGCCCGGTCTTACGATTTACTTTCGTTTTTGAAGCAAGAATCTCGATGGGATGAAATAATTAATTTATATCATGAACTGGCAAAAAAGCAAGAATTTCTAGATGATCTTTGGACAGATATTGAGAGAGATACAGATCTAGGTATTGATGTAGGAAAGGATGAAAATTGTATGAGAGCAGGACCTCTTAATATGATTGACTGGTCTCATGCACCACTAGAAGATGGTACCATTAAGAATATCCCAGAAGAAGAGTTTCAGCTGCCCAGTCATTATGGACCAAATACAGATGTACCTGATTGTAAAAAGATATCTTCTCTCACTTTTAGCATGTTTGCCTTTGAACACTTGAAGGTAAGTTTTTAAATTAAAAATATGTATTACACATAATGATTGCTTTTGATTAATAAATAATGTATACTTGCAGAGCATGATAAAAAGAAACAACATTTCAATCACTCCAGAGTATCCATCTTTAGATCTCATATCTCCTGCAAGTACTGTGGATCAATTTGGTCACTGGCTGGCTGGTGCACTCCGCAGGAACAGTTCTTCATGGCTACATTATAATTTAGCTGCATTGTTTTGGAGAATAAAAGGAAATGGTCCTAAAGCTCTAGAGTGTTGTCGACGTGCAGTGTTATATGCACCTCGGTAAGTAAGTCTACTTATAAAATTATTGAACCGTCTCTGAAACTTGACAAGAACAATGTTTTAAATAAATTTTTTTATTAAAAGTGGATCAAAATCAACTCCAAAAGTAGTTGGCTACATACAAACATTCAGGTGAAGCTAATAAATAATAATTTGATATAACAAACTATTACACAATCCTAAGCATAGTATGGCTCATACACGCTTATATGTGATTAATTATATAATTATTAATCTTTCTAGAGAGTACAAAGACATAGCTATGCTGAACCTAGGCTCAATATTATACAGAGCTAAGAAGTATGAAGATGCTATCACTATACTAAATGGGGCTCTAGATCATGACTCTATCAACCCCATTGCTCATTTCATCCTTGGCAACATTTATACGTATTTGGGAGAATTTAATATTTCACTAGCGCATTATAAGGTTGCATTGAGTATAAATCCTAAAATGGACATCGCTAAGAAACATAAATATGCAGCATTGTGTCACGTGCATTTAGGTGGAAGAATACGGAATCTCAAATTGTAAGCATTTCATGATTCATTACCCTTTTTATGGGAAATTCAGATCAGTGAATTTACATTACTAAATGATACTTGATTTTTTATTTTCCATCAGTGATGTCATATTTGTCCAGTCTTTTTGCATTTATTTGTTTATTCTATTATATCATAGAATAATTTAAATAATTGCATAGTTAATTTAAAGCATGTAACTATGACTTTCAGAACTGATCTCTTAGGCGTCATCACTGAAAACCAGCATTGCAGAAACTCTCTTTGTTGCATATTATGCTCATCCTTTTGTTTTTGCTTTTTGCAATAATTAAAATAAAACTGGCATGACACCAATAAAAGTATGTCTATATTTGTCTATGATTTCCTCTATATGTTTTCAGAAAAATAGACAAATTGCGTGAGGAGTTGAGCAATTATAGTTCCAAAGAATCTCAATGGATCAAAATTCAAAGTGAATTTTTGAAAACTATGAAACCTGTTGATGGATATGGTAAGACTTGACCAGTTCTTGCTTATTGAATTCAACATCTGTTCCTATACATAAATTAATGTTCAGCTTCTGTAACAATTGAAATTTTGAAGAAAAGAAAATGAAGTTCTTTAGCATAACTCACAAAAATTGTATTCCTTTGAACAGATTATAAAAATGTGGAGAAAAATTGTGCCAAAATGACAGAATTAACGGGATTGAAAATTAGTCAATTAAAAGTAACAGGCGACAGATATTCATTGATAAAGTACTTCTTTGATGGGCCCATATATAATGATCGCTTAATGGAAGTCAGTGGAACTGCTAATTTGGACGCTATTTATACACTTCAGAGAATTGTTAGTCATATACAGAGACATGCAAATATGGCGCCCGAGATATTCGTGCATTTGAATAAGGTCACCATCAGTGATGGAAAGGTTGCAACGGAAGAGGTTTTAGTACCTGCAACTGTGGAAGAGTCCCTTGGTAGGATATAACAAATACGTTAATAAATTATACTTAATGTAATATAATAATAAAAGCAAATAATGGAAATTATAATATATAATATTACATTATGATATTATAGCCTAAATTTAAATATTGATATTGAATTTCATTTCCACACCATAAAAACTTTAATATAATTATGTAATATCATATATTTCAATTTCCAGACAATGCACAGCAAAGCCCTTCCCAACCTGAGAAGGAAGTTAAGTCTGAAGTAAAACAAGCAGAGCCTGAGAAGAAACCGTCCAGTTCAACAGATGATCAGCTAACTGAATATGAAACTGGTATATTTTTGTGAGTATCTTTTTTTAAAAAACAATATTTATTTTACTAGCATTAATCTGTGCTATTAGGGAACAACTTCAATAGAGTACTATCTCTATCTCTCTAACTAAGAAAATCTCTCTAACTATCGCGAATTAATTAAGAATGTGTACTGTAATCCAACCCTATCATGTTTATATGGAGGAGAAACCCTCTGAAGAGTGTTCTTGGTAAAGATTCAATAATCGAAAATTCAGGGTTTTTAAAGTAAAATTACTGCATAATACAAAATTATATAAAAAACAATTAAGCTAAACATTAATAGTTCTTTAGATTATAAATGTATAAAAAATAAAAGAAATGTGATAATTCACAGACATTTCACAATTTAAATCTGTTTAGTTTCTCATTTTCTTATCTTTTTGTTTTGCCTAAAGGTACTTGGGAACATTGTCCACTCACAGTGACGTCAAGTACCAGATGTATATAGTTAAAAAGCTTTCTTTGTGATTATCTCCTATTATCTTATTTCTATCTTTAATTATTCTCACCCAATAATTGTAGATACCCACCTACATTGCAAATAAATAGGAATGAAGAGGACTTCGACACGGAAGCAGACTGGCCATCAAACGAAGTGTGTACACTTACAGCACCAAACTTCCCAGATAAGGTTGAAGCCGTGTATCCTGTGTTCTTACCTTTTGAAAATAAAGGGATAAGGTAATGTTTGTAGATGGTAGTTTTGTATGTTTTAACTTGGAAGTTTTTAATCATAGTAGTATAGAATTTTAAGAACCTTTTCTAGATCTATACAAGATAAAAATCATGACTATAATTTTTTCTGTGATATCTTAAGCTTTGTATTAAATTGTATTGCTTATATTGGTATATAGTATAGTTTCCACTTTCGATGCTTTCATTTTATATCAAATATATTTTTTTTGTATGTAAAATTATAATAAATTTGATCATGGGTTCAGTCTTTAGTTTTGGGAGAGGATTATGTGACTAAATGTGCATAAAATAACCATTATAAACCAGAACACACATATTTATTGAAAATTTATTATTTTTTGTCTATTTTTTTCCTTTACGTTGTTAAACGATAGTTTACATTGATATAGGCGCCCCTTACAGAGTGAAAGCACTGCTCACAGATAAGATTGGTGTTCCGTTGAATGTGGAACATGAGTTGCCATGGCACCCTCCCACGTGCGTTCATGATAAGGAGAGGAAGACTTATAAGTGAGTATTGAGATAAAATACTTGTCTATTTTTATGTAATATATGAAATTATCTTGTCGCGGTATTTGTTACCAAAGTCTTCGGAAATAGCTGGACCGATTTTAATGAAATTTTGTGTACATGGTCGGGTAGATCTCAGGATAGCCGATATTTATTTTCAAGCCACTTAAAAAAAGGAGGTTTTCAATTCGATTGTATCTTTGTTTTGGGTTTGTTGCCTTCGAGCTTTCGGGTCGATGAACCGATTTTGATAATTCTTTCTTTCTCTTTTTTTATTTGAATGCTAGTGTGATCCGTATAGTCCTATTTAAATTTGGTCAAGTGCTGCAAATTTAAAGGCGTTTAAGATTTTCTCCAAAATAATTGTTCATAAATCTTCTAAATGATTAGAGTAAGGCAGGACAATGTTTCCCGGGTCAGCTATTTAGTCATATAAAGTGCTTGGGCATATATATTTGATGTTCTATTTTTTAGGATAATTTTATTTGACGATGATTTATGAAAAGGAATATACCTTTTTCTTTAATCTGAACTTTAGACTGTAAATGTTATAGATGATTTCTCTTTGATTCACTCTAGTGTTAAATGACAAGCCAAATTTTATTAGATCCTATGTGATGATTATGCATTTCAATTACAGACAACAATTGGCCACAGAAGTGATTGATACGAACTATCTAAGGGTCAAATTGCTTGAATATGTCAGCGACGGAGACATAGAAAAGACCAGTCATATGCAGGATGCTGAAATTGGACATCGCATTTATGTTGCTATGAGAAAGGTTTGTTAATATTTTTTATTGTAATTAAACAAAATGAAAAAAGGAAAAAAGAAGATATTTGCTGCTTTTGCATCAATTAGAATCTTTGTTTATAATCTTTATATATTATTGTGTAAAATATTAAATTATCTTTTTGGTGGTAGCGAGTTTCTTTATAATGCCAGGTAATGTATGATATAGATATTGCAACTATTATATTAACGGATTAATAGACACTTAGTGAAGCTGCAGCTTTCTAAAAGTGAGATAATTTTTGAAATTGGTTCAGTGTTTTTTTATGAAAACGTTATAAACATAAAAACGTACAAAAGTTTCCTCCTTATAATATAAGTGTATATTTCTTTTAAATTTACACTTTCTCTTATTATTTTTAACATTTATTTCAGCATATAGCTCATTAAAAAAGTCCTGGAGTTATTTTCGCAGTTCCCGTCTCTATGGGAATTTGAAATAAAAACTAACCTATATCCTTTCTCGGATCTCATACTATCTGTGTACATTTCTCTAAATCGATTCATTGGTTGAGACGTGTATAGACGTTATTTCCATATCAATACTTTCCTTTTCCCTTACCCATTAAAACGTGTACGCGGGTATTAGCTCTGCGAATATTCATGGGTGGTACTCATCGCTTATCATCAGGCGAACCACCAGCTCAGTTAACCCGCTATGACATAAAAGATCATTTATAATTATGTAGTATGAATTTCTGTGTCGAATGGCTTTCAATATGAAAGTAAATCCGTGTAGGACACACACTTAATATAAATTTATTAACAAAATTACGCATATTTTATTCATTTATCCCCAGAGATTAGCTCCCAAATGGATACCACAAGTGTTAGCCTCGCTCTATTGGCGAGTACGTGGAAACAAGGTGAACGCATTGCATTGCCTACATGCAGCGTTGAAATCCGTGCACCCGAAGTATAAGGAAGTGGTGTTGATTTCACTTGGATCAGTTTATATCGAGATGGGATACTTTGAGGAGTCCGTGCTGGCCACGGAAGAGGCATTCCGGTTGAATTTGTATGAGGTTTGTACTTTATGTGGGTAGTTTTAATTTATTTTGATTATATTGATTTGAAATGCTTAAATATTCGCTCACATGTGATTATCATGTGTGTTATTTATTTACTCCCGTTGTTTTATTATTTTATAGTGTTTTAGAATTTTTGTGCTATTTTCGATTTCAAAGGGCATACAATCAATTCTAAATTATTAATGTGGATCAGTTTTTATAACACTACTTCTGAGTTTTGAGAATATTGTTCTATACTGTTTAAAGATTATCTTCTTAATCCAATAGTCTTATTGGTAAAATCATTCCTTTATTAATTTAATAAATCCAGTTTCAAAATATTGTCCATAACATCCACCCATACTGACAGGTTTTGTCTGGCATTTAATCACATTTGTAATTTCTATTCAAAAATCGGTATATTCTTATTGCAGCCCGCAACAAATTTCCTCCTAGCTGAATTAAACATGATCAAAAAGCATCGGCTAACCCATATGTTTCATCTAAAGCAAGTGATTCGAGTAGAACCGGGTTTTATGAAAGGCTTGGCTAGGAACCTTCTCAATGCCTGGGCTTGCATTCTTAAGCAGGTCAATAAGATACACGAGATCGGTGAGTCATATTTATGAGATCTTTTTAATAGAATATTAGAGAGTAATATATACTCGCTGTGCCTTCTGACTTGTTCGACAATTATGACCTTATATTTCTAAAGGTGGGGTCATTCCCCACCTTTAGAACTAACGACTAATAAGGTGTTTTTTTCTCAGTTTTTATCTTCCTACAATATTTTGAATCGATCTTTGGACACACTTTCTAAGAGAATTATTTAATCACAAACAAAGTAAATAATAATAATAAACAAACAAACACACTTTACATGTATAATATGAGTAAGGATAATAACAATTTTATTCATAGCTAGTCTAGCTTCGAAGTTCAAATGATAATTTAAAATTTGCAAATAGATTTCAGCGAGGGAGATATTTGTACACAAGTGGAGCCAGGAATCAACATGGTGTGTGAGAAAGGGGGTGAAAACTGTCATATGACAAATATACAGTGTTTTAGTAGTCATGAAAGAGGTGAGATATTTGTTTATTTAGAACTATCTGAAGTCTGCAAAAAGATTGTCACAGTCTAAAATTTATTATGATTTTGAAAATTTACTTTTCAGTGTCAAATCTATCTAATATATAAAATTCTCGTGTCACAGTTTTCGTTGCCAAACTCCTCCGAAACGGCTGGACCGATTCTTATGAAATTTTGTGTGCATATTGGGTATGTGTGAGAATCGGCCAACATCTATTTTTCATACCCCTAAAGGATAAGAGTAAGGCAGAACAGCGTTTGCCGGGTGCAGCTAGTTATATATATAAAGCTATTAAGCTTAATAATTTCTTTGTTTGTTTGCATATGCTACCCTTGGGAAGTACTGGATGAATTGGATTTTTTTTAATTTTTTCTTTACAATGGACTCCAGTTTTTCTTCTTCAACATAAGTCATCTGTCTTATAAATAATTACAAATGAAATAAAAAATAGTTTGCCTTGAGAAATTGAGATCACAGTATGAAAATTCTACATATTTTCCTAATTACAGCGGAAACCAGCATGATCATGAAGCTTCTAGAACAAAGTGACAGAGCCTTTGTACCAAAGGATTTAATGAACGAAAGGTTCTTCGAGTATGTGATCCAAAACACACCTACGGATAGAAACGACAGGCTCTCACACCAAGCCAATTACGACCATATGATGAAAGCCGTAGAGACCGTTTTGCTGGGATGCGGACCCTTGGGATGTAAAAGTGAGCATTATACAAAATAAATAAAACTTCAAAATTGATGTTATATTTTATTGTAATTAACATGATTGAAATAGTATTTTGTCAAAGTTTGTTAATTGAAAAAAATTACTTACAGCTTAGAAATAAACAAGAAATAAGTTGCTATATGATTTCAACACTACGCTACCAAACAATTAATATAACATAATATGCAGCAAATTAACTAAATTATTTCACACATTAACAACTCTAAACCACATTAGGATTGATATATTGGGGATTTGATTTCACATACACAACATCAACAAATTATAATATACTTACAATAACAAACAATAAAAAGGTACATAAGCAAATCTCCTGAAGACAAATAGCGTCTTAACAATACCATTCTTACTACTAATTTGGTGAACATTAAATAAAAACAGATTAAAAATGTACACTAAAAACACTAGCATAGAATACTTTTTGCAAAATTAAAATATTTTTCCTCATGCTCAGGTCTACAGCCAGCAGATTTATCGCTGACTGAGGAAGAGTGTGCCCACCATTACATACAGCTTGGCTACTGGTTACATATTGTCAGTTTTAAACAACTACTCACTGATACTAATTTAAGGTAAGTACTTATTTTAAGTAAAAAAGAGTAACTTTTAAAGTTGTCACTTTTTGACCAGAATTGAAGAATAGACATAACATAAATTTAACATCATTATATCAGTTGAGAATAATATATTTTTTGTAACGAAATTTATTTAATTATCTGTTACGGTATATTCTTGTGGTTAAACATTCTTTATTTGAGACAAATATCAGAATATTAAACTCGTTCACTCGTAAGAACTCGAACAAGTTCATCATATGAATAAAATTATAAATTTTCAAAACACCAAAATTTATATAATCATATAGAGAAATGATATCGCTATGCTACGTCTATGTCTTATCTACAAACTGTTGCAACCACCGAAAATAGATTTTTTAGAATATTATACTAGCTTTCCCCCGCGGCTTTTTCCGCATATACAAAGGATATTCCCTAGGTTATAATATGTTTCACCACGGTAAGAAGTAGTACCAGTAATCTCTATCTATTAACTCCACTCACTAAATTCATATCATAAAATCACTCGTCTGAGACTTGAAACAAAGACAAACAGAAGCAAGTACACTACACATTCATAATATTAATAGAGATCTTACGACACTTGACAATAAAGTTCATTTTTCGATCTTATAGGCTACCATCAGACATAGTTGCAATAACGCCGTCCAATAAGAAAATACCGGAATGCAAACTCAGCTCAGATCCCATAGATGACTTCTACTTGGAGAGGCTCAGTAGAATCGATACCGAGGGCTGGGAGCCAATAATGACCCTCACTCACCAATTCGCTGAGTTGTTCAATTATTTCGACTACGTCACCCTTGGAGCTAAGATCGCGAAGTATGTGGAAACTGTAAGTGAACATTAAACATTATCATATTTCCTAAAAAGACAGACTTATATCGCGGCTATCACCCATACCTTAACTAATGTGACTGTGTCTCTCTGAAGTGCCTAACACGAAATGCTTTATAAACAAGATATTTTGTTCGAACCCCGTATCGTGATCAATTTTTTTTCTATTCTTTCAAAATTTCTGCCCAGAACTATATTACGATACGCACGTCATCGTTCCTACGGCCGATGCGGCGGTAGCTACGCCTCCGCTTGTATGAAATCTCTTATATATAAAAAAATCAATTGCTGTTCGTTACTCTCGCTAAAATTCGAGAGTGGCTTGGCCGATTTTGATAATTTTGGTTTTGATGCATTCATAATAGTCCAGGGAAGGTTTAAAAGGTAAGATCACTACGGAGGCGGGTGAAATCACGGGCGGGGCTATTTACTTGTTTATTTATTCTTTATTGCACACTTACAAAAATATAAAACAGAGATAAAATTAAAAACAGAACCTTAACTAAAACTTGTACACAAATGGCGGCCTTATAGCTAAAAAGTCATCTCTACCGGGCAACCTTTGGGTAAAGGACGTAATATATTACAACGAAAGGCACGTAAACAGGGCTAGTAACTAGGGGGTTAGTAAGTGGGGTCGCGGACGAATTTTAACCAACTCCCGTGGCCCCTTCACTTAAGTGGCTCGACGGAACACAGTGGGGTTTTGGTCGGTAGGAATCCGACATAACCCACGGCTTTATCTCCGGAGGCCGTGGGTATCTATGCAAGATTTCCCCACTTAAAATAAAAAAAGGGCGCTAGTAAGTAATAATCACGTGGTGTCGGCAGCGTCCGACGTCGTGGGTGGGCGCGCTGACGGCGAGCTGGTGGTGCGGCGCGGGCGGGCACGGCGCGTGCGCGGTGCGCTGCGCGGCGCAGGCGCACGCGCTCGCGCCGCCGCACCTCGCGCCGCACCCGCTGCGCGCGCTCATCGCGCTGCTGCACATGTGAGCCATACATTCGTCTAAATCCATACTAATATTATTAAGCTGAAGAGTTTGTTTGTTTGTTTGCACTCGTTTTAGTTCTGATTACGTAAACAACTCTTGAAAATAGTTTCCATCTTTTACAACTTCTTAATACTGTTACTACTTTTTAATACTGTTAAGTACAAGCTAAGTACAGCTTATTTTTCCAAAAAAACAAATTTGTCAATACATATTTATACTAATTATACTAATATTATAAAGCTGAAACTCAAGAGCTTGTTTTTTTTAACGCACTAGTCTCAGAACTACTGGTCCAATTTGAAAAGTTCTTTCAGTGTTAGATAGCCCATTCATTGACGAAGGCTATAGGCTATATATGTACCACGGGTGAAGCCGGGGCGTACCGCTAGTCTTAATATGTAAAATTCCCGTGTAACACTTTTAGTTAACTCAAAGGTGACTGAATGACAGTGGGAGTTTCAAGGTATAGATTTGCTTAGCAAGAAAATTGGCATTTGCCCACCGGCAGTTGGCCTATGTGGTGGGTTATGGCCAGAACCCTAGGAGATTTGTGTGTCCCCGCAGTGGGAACAAATGGTGATGATGACGACGACGATGCTGATGATGATGATGATGATAAAGTCTGAAAAATAAATGCTATAGTAAACATATTAATATCTTTCACTTGGTTTTGTTGTTTTTTTTTTTTTAATTGAACAATTGAATTAATACTTGGAATAAATATTGCAATGTTTATACATATATATGTATGTATAAACATTGCATTACCTTGTATATACAAGTTATTAGGCAAAATTAACCACACCACAAACTTGATATGAAACTCCCAATTGTAATGCTATTTTAACGAACTGTTTAATCTCCCCTATGAGTGGATTAATCTTTCAATTAATTAGATAATTTCCAATTCAAGGCATTCCAAACAACGAGATGCGAAGGACGTTGCGTATCTCTCGTTCTACACGTTACCAAAGAGCAAAATCGAATCGTTCCTTGTTGCTGTCTCTCACACGTATCTCGTAAGTTACCTGTATTAAATTACTAACGTATCTAAGAAGATTTTGTTTTTTTTATAGCATACAAGTGCTTTATAAATCAGATATTTTAAAAGAAGAGAAAGAAAAAAAAAAATTGATTGAGGCGGGATTTAAAACCGCGTCATTCTCCGAACAATGCTTGTTATGTATGTGTTTGCGTATACTTAAAAAAAAAACAAATTTATACATTTTACAGGAGGAGTATGATCAAGCTGTCTGGATGTACAGATATTCTCTAGCTTTCGATGAAGAATTTAAACCGGCCAAAGCTTGTTTGCACGCTACCATGTGTCTCATGTTCTATGGCGAAGGTAGCAAAGGGAAATCTAAGAAATAATATATCTTACCGAAAAATGACGCTTCCCATATACTTCCTCTAATACTCATTGTTATATATCGTCGCAATAGGCTTAAGAAACTTGCGTAATCGAAAACTGAAGTAGTCCATAAGAAAAAGTCTTTATTACCTTTGCATTAGGGTCAAATATCCTATGAGCTGTAGTTACTCTTCGTTTTTCATACTTTTTATAATTACACTAGGGACCTTAAATAGTTGACTTCGAAAAGATTTTGTTGTTATTTTTAGCAACTTTTTATTCGATATTTTGAATATCGGTTACCACGTACCATTTTTAAATGTTGAGCATTTTTTATTGTTGTTGTTGAAATATTTTTTTACCGTTATTCCATTTTTTGCGTGTGTGAATGACATTTGCAAATGTATGTTGAATTTATTGTAACGAAGCGATTTTTAATGACTTTAACTGTTCATAATTAACAAAAAATCCACTTTCTAACAAATTTATGCGATATTGCAACGAATTAAATAATATGTTTTTTTTTTACTTTTTATAAGGTGGAAATGTGCATCACATGGATTTTTAGCTGCTTACAGAAGTACAATTTGTATGTCAGTAGTTTAAGAACAGTTATTAGAATATACAGTGGATACTCGATAATTCGAACAAATACCAATCAAAACATTATGCTCAATAATCTGATAAGATGTACGAGTAACGGTCAGTTTCTTATTGTTTCATAATTTATCAAAGGATGATATAATTTTGACTATTTGTATAATGAAATTCAAACATCCATATACACTTTGAAATACTTAGGTTTTAAACTTTGTCCGAATAATCGAAGTATCTTGTTAATCTTTACCGCCTAGTATGAACAAGGACTATCATTCCATTTGTAATTTTAAGGATAAAACGGAATGTTTTGTAATGATTAATGACGCAATTTGTAATGATTAATAAAGCATTGATATCTATGGAATAAGGAATTGAAATAAAGGCATTCATAAGAATGTGTTTTATTTTTACAAAGATAATATAATGATTTTTTTTTATTTTTTCATTAACATTAATTCATTTGATTGATGCGACTTTCCTTTTAATTTTTTTTAAATAGTGAATTTTTAAAAGTGACTACAATGTCGATAATATTAGTGCTTTGCTGCTTTGAGTAATATATTATAGTAATTTAAACGAATATATTTTCTTATCTATAAACGAGAAATCCTAAAATGTATGTTCTTATGTATAAAAGAGAAAAGTAATTTATAACTAATTTAAATACTGCAATATTTGCCATTTATTTATTCATTAAAAATTATCAACACTATCTTAGGTACCAAGAATGAATATTGTAGTCACGCATATTACAATTAGATGGCGCTATAATATACAAAAAATGAGCACACGAAATGCCAACAACATGAATACCCCCCAAGAATAATCTGAACCGATGTTTTTAGATTTATAGGCATACACGCAGTAAAGTTGTTATAGGCAAATATTATTTAAAATACGTAATAGTTTCTAGTATAAATGTTAGATGGCGTTGTTATAAACATCAAAGCGCACGAAAATTTAAATCTGCTAAAGGCATATGGTGGTATATATGGTGGTATAGGACATTGTGTTTCTTACATTTTGAAGATGGAATCAGGCAATGGTTCAGAATATAAAAGTTATTAATTTCATGATCATTTTAACTTTGTGTTCGGTATCTCTATGTGATCATTTGCTTCTATTTTTAACAATGGATTTAAATGGCAGGAGGATTAAACATTTAGTACTTAAATGTGGATAAACGCTTTTTTTTGGTTTAATTAAATTTTTATAAATCGGAAATATCACAAATTTCACACAGAATAAATTACTTTAGCTATAGTAAATTATCATAATAAAATTTGGCACTAAATGCAACTATCACTAAATTTTAAAAAACGATTCTTATAATACAAAACAAGGAACAATCGCTCGTAAGAGATTCACCAAAGATCCTAGCAAACAATACAATATATGGTACCATACATTTTCGTTAACAATTTATGTAGCGTGAATGCTTATGAATAAACCTACGCACTTGCATTGTACTTACGACCAGGTTAATATAAAAACATTTAAGGGTAATTCCGTTTAGAGCCAGGTTGTTTTCAGTCTTGCAGTGTTGATTATGAAGCACCCACAATAACTATTGGAACACGCACAAGAGTATAAATGGATTACTAGTCCTGTGCAGCGACCAATAGTTGTTTTGGGCTTCATGTCTTCGGCGACCGCCTGCAATCAGTCCTGCTGAAATAACACATCGTATTAGTTAAACAAAACGAAAAAATAAACATAACAAGAAAACGTTTAAGAAAAAAAAAAACAAAAGAATCAGAGTTTGTTGAAAAACGCTTAAAATAAAAAAGAAGAAATCAGATGAAAAACAAAATATGAAAAAGTAAGCAATACACACAGTTTATTTACAATACATTTGAATGAGTTTTATAGATACGGTTTACATTGGACCTGATTTATTATGTATCATTAAATAAAAGAATCATCTTCCATCCGCTATGGAACAGAAAACTATTATTCTTTTGTTATAATGATTTTTTTTACATTTGAGCTTTTTCATTTGTACATTTCAATTACGAAATAGTCGATTCTCTCATTTAATGATTTACATTGATAATTTAGTTTTAAAATATAGACAAAAAGAAAAAAAAAACATTTCTTGTATGTTAATGAAAGCTATCGTAAAATTAAGAATAACTTGCCAAGTGACATCATTCTTAATTATTATAATAATAAGCCACATTCTAAAGATACAGTATGAAACGAAAGCGGATCCAATTCTGATTAGTCTGAAAGTTCTTTAAAAAAAGCCATATGTTTAGACCTATTTGTTGTAGACTTTGAATACATTTCAGTTATTCTATTTTTAAGTTCATTATTACGGTTATGATGCTATACAACAAGAGCATTTCACAAGGTATTATAATTGAATATTTCTACGAGTTTCTAAAAACATCAAATAAGTAATGATACAAAAAAATAATTTGTGTTTTATTGAAAAGAAAGAACGTCGTTTATCTAATTGACAATTCAAACCATCAACCGGCTTAAATAAAATTGACGCGGCAAAAACTTATTGCCTTTCTCTGACTACGCAAAATAAGAATTTTGGAAGCTTACATCGCTAAGGTACATGATAACACAGTAACACAATTTACAAAACATCAAAAGCTATAACAATACATCACAAATACAATGGCGCAATATCTTCTACGTCTTCTTAAGAAATCCTCTGATATTCGAGGGTTCGTTTGCAGGTTTTGAAAGGCCCGCAATAGCCGCTGTCACACGCACAAGAGTATAAATAACTAATCTTGTGCCGTGGCCAGCAGCTGCTTTGGGCTTCATTGGAACCTTCGACTGGTCTTCCGTCTTGGAAACCATGATCGTGATAGCGTGTAGGCAACAAAAAGCTAAAAAATTAATAGTTACATAAAGGCTCTTATTTAAGGGAACACAAGGAAGGTTATTTTAATAAACAAATTTTAACATCGCTCTCTTGTAAATTAATGTTTCTTACTGATTAAGCTTTAATATTTTACATTAGATTTTTATTCAGAATTATTTTCATTTCTTCAAATTTAGATGTAGAGTTAGCTAGTGAATTAGTCGAGTCTATCGTAACTTATCTGTTTTATTTTTGTGTTCATTATAAGTTTCGAAGACATTTTCTACCGAAATTTATCGCTACATTGCATAAATTTTGTTTTACGAAGACAGGTTGACGTATTTATTACCTTTTCTAGTTATTCAATACGTTGTAAGGATTGTAATTCGATCGCAATTTAATATTATTTACACGCGGAACGGATGGGGTAAAAACGCACGGTGTCGGGTGACGGTGGAAGCCCTTCGTTTCGGAAACCATACAACCGGCGTAAGCTCCGTAATACTTTGTGACATTGTAATTAGCGGAGTATGCCTTTTTTAACAATGTATTTGGATAAATTTAATAGGTTTATAACTGTGTCTTATTAAATTTGTCTTAAAACTCCTACTAAGTAAACGTATGTATATCAACATGAAACAGTTTAAAAAATAGTGAGTCCAAACCAATACAAGTTACATAAAAAACTATTTTAGTCACTTGGTAATTTTTGAACTATTAAATATATTATAATATTTTAATTTTATTTTTTCTCTATAGTTTTTGTTTAAATTTTGAAATGATTATTAAAAAAAATGCAATATATCAATATTTTATTAACTTTACAGTAATTAATTGTTAATTTAAAATATAATCCGTTATCATCTTAAAAATAAAAAAAAATATATATATATGTATAAAAAAATAAGAAAGAACAAAACCGCAAAAAAATACTTACACGCAACACAAAAGCAATAGAAAAAAAGCACAAAAGCGTACACTAAAAACGTCGCAGAATAATTTAAATATGTTTTTTAAATAAAAAGACGTGTAACCCCGGACTCGGCCGGGGTGCGAATGGTCACTAAACGTCGTCACAACTTCACCTACCTTATAAGTTACTTAACAGGTGTACGGAGCGATGCCACCCTTAATTGGTTGATTTAATTTAAAAGCGACAGCGGGAACGGATTAAATTTCTATCCACATTTAAGTACTTATATAAAAGACGACTAGTAATAAACAATATTTTTTTATTCATTTGGTTTGATAATTATAATGTTTATCGTAAAATCTTAACAATTGAACTGTTTGAGTTAGGATGTTTATTGTATTGACCTTAGGTAATTGAGTCTTTGGGTATGGGTTAATTTTATATTCTTTAAAAATATGCAAACTAAACTTGGTAAATACATGGTTTTAGGTTCATTTTAGTATTTGAAAGAAACGCATTAAGTAATTTGTGGTTATCTATAGATTTGATGACTATTGTCATTCAATAGACAATTAGTATACTTTTTATAGCTTGACTATATGAACACAAAATCTATGCATATTTTATAGTACTACAGTGTTTTGTTATTTGTGTTTTATACGTATGTAGTCTCCAATGCACCCACCATTGCGCGCCCACGTGCTTTACGATTAAGTATCGATTATCGTAGAATCTTGTGTTTTGGGCCGCTGAATCTGTAAAAACCCTCATTTTGCTTTTTTGTAAGTTCTGCAATATTCAATTATGATAGATACGTTCAATATAGAACGTATCTTTAAAAATGAATAAGTTTATTTATTGGGTATAAATTATTATACTGATATATATATTTAAAGACTTGAAAGTCTATTATTAAAATAAATTAGAACATATTTGGCTGCAAATTTTTATACCTTTCATAGATGACATGTTTTGTTTAAACTTTTGTGTATTAAAATTATAAATTTCCGTAAAACGGATTTACTAGTCGTAATAATCATAATCAAAGAAACATTAATTTTATTTTAAAACAATTTATATAATTATGATTGTTTTTTCTCATAAAATTTAATTCTTCAGTACCTTCTAATGACATTACTGAAAAATAGAAATAGGCTGGAATGTATGAGGGCCGGAAGCCGTAGTAAGGAGGTCGGCGCCTCCCTCGTTACAAGATTATGGACAAACCACCACTAAGATTTAAACCTCATGTTTGTGTCCATTGTACCACGATAATGTGTTTGTTATAAAAAAGATCACGGGTTCGAGAATATTCGTACACAATCTTATGAAGTTTTAAATTGTTTTTTTTTTTTTAATATATGTGCATTCTTTATATCACCAGTGCTATACATAATTGTTGAAGCAAAATATCATGTGGTAAACTGTGAAAAAAAATTTAAAAAAATCCACGTGGGATAAATATGGGCTCATGATGAAAAATGTTTCATGAATTAGCGTAGAAGTAGTCTGGGCTACTCTCACAGGCTTAAGGTAGCTTCTATTTTCGGCTTCTTACCTTTTTTTTCGTAGAATAAAAATAGATACATAAAAATTGTTTATTAAATGTAGTTATGATTGATCTTTAGATGACTGTATCATTTTAAAATCATTTATACAGATTAATGTTAAAATTTTAAAAGAATATATTGTCATAATACTTAACCCAATAAAACAAAAAGTCATAAAATTTTCCATCCATGTTACTCGGTATTACATTAAAAAACAAGACAAGACTTTGAAAAAAAATCTGTCAAAATAGTAAGTGAAATAATGAATATTTCAATATATAAACTAAACAATAAAATTCGCCTACTAGTCGGGTTCCTAACACAAATTTTTAAATTATGAACTGTATTTTGCAGCAACAAAAATACATCATAAATCTCTCTCTCTAAATTTCTGTCTAACTATCACAGTTCATGAGATAGAGCCTAGTGAAAGACGGATGGACAGACAAATAGAGAATAGACAGATAGAAAAACAGCGAAGTCTTAGTGATAGGATCCCATGCTACCTTTTGTGTGCGAAAAGCAGCTAGGCATCGTTATATAAAAATATGAACTCCTATAATTCATTGCAACTAGATAAGTACAGCAATCGATAAAATTATCGTATCGTCATCAACAATGCTAACCTTCAAATCAGCTGTTAGCAACTGTCTGTCGGCGACGCGTGTTATAACGGAGGGTACCGTTGTAACATTAGACATTTTTTAATTAAGGTTATTATAACAATAACAGTATAAACTAAAATATTATACATAACTAGCTGCGCCCCGCGGTTACACCCGCGTAAGTCCGTATCCCGTAGGAATATCGGGATAAAAAGTTGCCTATATGTTATTCCAGTTGTCCAACTGTCTACGTACCAAATTTTATTGCAATCGGTTCAATAGTTTTGCGTGAAAGAGCAACAAACACACACACATCCTTACAAAGTTGCGCATTTACAATATTAGTAGGATTACGTATTTGAAAATTTAAATCTTGATTTTAGACAATTTACAATTACATTCATTCGTTTCGTCGTTGGCAAATTCAAAATTAGATGCGTTTTTGAATTATCTAATAAAACTAAGGAAAGGTATGAATGTTTTGAAAAGTGGGTCTCGAGAGAATAAGCCACATATTTGTGTTTATTGTTCAAATACCATTTACTTGAATTAGCTAAGGTTAATTCCAATCAAAAAAGTAAAATAATCAATAATTGCAAAACTATTATCATAAAAAAACTACTAATCAAGAGAGGTTAAATCGCCACTTGTGCTTAATATTTATTTATTAGTTAGTAGGTGTCTTTTATAGCTTCTTTTAAAGTCATCTAAAATATATATATAATCTAAATTGGGGTAAATAATAAAATAATAACATCTCCCATTGCCAAATAACTACACTCGTGCTGTTATTTTTTTCTAAATTAATCGTCAATAACTACCACTGCCACATGGCATCAAGCATCATTCCGGCCGAGTGATTTGGAGAACTTCCCCAACATGTCGATATAAAAAGCGGCAGGTAATAGATTAGACATACGAGCCTGAAGCCCTGCGCCATCCGATACATGCAACCGGCCGGAATGGACTAGCTCACGTGGGGAGGCTTTTTGTTAACTAGCTATGTCTTCCTGTTTAACCGACTTGGGAAAGGATATATTGTCAGTTCTTTTTGCGGATGAATTAACTTTTTAATACAAATTTGTCAAATTTGTCTGTTTAAAACTTGGACTGCCCGGTAGCGAAATCCGCAACAGTGTGTAATCGCGATACTT
Organism: Zerene cesonia; assembly: GCF_012273895.1. NCBI lineage: Eukaryota > Metazoa > Arthropoda > Insecta > Lepidoptera > Pieridae > Zerene > Zerene cesonia. The sequence continues at coordinate 2,805,164 of NC_052118.1, read as the reverse complement.
TGAGGAAACTACATTATAATAGAGAGAGACAGGTTTCCAAATAAATTATACAAATGGGAAAATTTATGAGCGATAAGTATCATTGAACCATCGGAAGGTACTAAATAGTAATGTTAGAAGAAGACTCACTGCATGTATATATCGATATAAAAAAAGGTAGAGGTAGGGTTAAGAAAAGGATAGACAACGAGCGTAATGGGAAGCATGAGGAAAGGAATACGGGCCTGCGGCTACCCCACTAATAGTACAAAATACAGTAGCGTTTTCCTGCTTCTATTTGACGACGATCTTTTGTGGGAGTGCTTTACTCACACAGTAAATTGTTTTCGCTTTAATGAGATTACATTTTTTGAATAAAAATCTACCCATCGGAGCTAGGGAGGGCAGCTAAGGTTGCCATAAAATTAACAGACTTTAAAACAAAGTATATCGATTATTTAAGTTTCTAATTAACTGCTACCTATTTAAAATAAAACAAAAATAAGAGTAGAAGACATTAGAAACCATTATGTAGGATATATCTATCTAATCCGTTGAAATGCAATGTAAAACGAAAAAGGTATGACTTAATTAATAGAAATATAAAGATATTAATATTCACATACCTAAATATACTTAAAAAAAACTAAAATGAACAATATGTCCTTTGAATAAGCAAAATTTTATTTAAATTTGTTCATATGTATTGAATTGTAATATTTATTTTTCATATAGTTCTTCAAGTAATCCTACTAATATTATAAATCCGAAAGTCTGTAAGGATGTGTGTGTGTTTGTTACTCTTTCACGCAAAAACTACTGAACCGATTGCAATGAAATTTGGTGCGTAGACAGCTGGACAACTAGAATGACATATAGGAAACTTTTTATTCCGATATTCCAACGGGATACGGACATACGCGGCTGAAAACGCGGGTCGCAGCTAGTTTTTGTAGAAAATCATTAACTGATTTACTTTCTTAGCGTACCTCTTGAGTTGCGCTCCTGCAATCTAGTAACGTTACTCATTGATAACATTTTTTGACGTGGTATTTAAAACGTATTTAGTATCTAGGTACCTTAAATTTTATAGCATAGATATAACATAAATATGCATACCAATTCATCTTAGCACTCAAATTTTATAGATTCTTTTTTTATATTTCGTATCAGACCTATTGTTAATTATGACACAAATAAAACAATTAAACACTTTCTAAACGCAGATCTTCAATATTTGTAACGTGTAAACCATATTCCATGCAAATGTTGCGATATTTTTTTTAGAATTATAACTCGTTTCTTGAAAGATATATGACTATGTTGTTTGGAATTGCATGATTCGTAAACCGAAAAAGTTATCTAAAATAGCTTTGTTTTAGTTTTGGACTGTCCTTAGATTATATAACAATTGATGTTTATTTATAAGTAGGTACTGTTGGGAAACCTTTACTATATCCATAAAAACATATCTTTACAAGACTAAACAAAACGTGCTTCATAATGTAATAATTCCTAAATCTTCTAAAATCAGAACCACCAATGCATCAGGCATCAGATAATTAGTCCAATTAGATCCTTAGTTTCTTAGTTTCGATTCAAAAATAGTTCAATAAATCGATATTAAAATTTACAGCGTGTCAAATTTCTAATTACAAAAGCGATTACGATTAATCACAATGAGAAAGTTCTCCCTCGCGACAACTTCTATAAATAAACCGACCTTCAGCTAAAAATAGAAGCCGATCCCGAGCGAGCGAGGTCGGGAAACTAGGTCAACGCGTCATCCCTTTTCCGCCTCCTGCATCGCACGCGTTAGATAAGGACGGGTAGATGTTGCAGAACTCATGACGGAGCCCGTTCATTGAATTTTATGGGTACAAGGAAGCTTATCTTTTGTGCATTCATAAATATTTTTGTGCTTTATGGATGAGTTTGTATCGTATTTTAAGCAGTTGTATGGAAATTTTTTTCTTACATTGTCTATGAAATAAATTATTATAGAGTAGATACTGTATTATAAATAAATATTTTGTAAAAAATCAAACCGTCACAAATATATGTTTAAATTTCCCACTATTTTTTGCAATCTAAAATCTAAGCAATTTGTACCTTAAACAAGTTACCTTCGAAGGCTGTAGTACTTTTATGCATTTTTGAGAAAATTGAAGCAGTGATGACGTCAAATGGTGGGTGTGGCATAAAGCTATGACGTCACGGGAAGATTCTGACGTCAAACGCCCCCCTCCCCTCTACCAACACACCTCTCCTCTCATATGCGAACTGCTTCTACAGTTTATAGATATTGTTTCTTTGTGATCAAAGAATGATCCTTAACTCATTCATTGTAAATAAACACAGATAATTAATTATTCTTAAATTGGATTAAATTGTATGTTTAAATAAATGACGAGTAATTCTGAGCCAATTTTTTACATAAGTTTAAAGAGATCTCCTCTAGGCACCACAATTATTATTATGTCCTAGTGTGTTTTATCTATTGTATTTTGAAAATTCATTTAGAATGATGTAATCTCTAGACAAAGTTCAGTTCAATTTAGTGAAATTAAAACCAATTTCAATATTATATCAAGTATGAGTAAAACAACCAATATTAGTTTTTATAGATTTATAGATAGGTATATATAAATATATATAAAGGGAAAATAAAGGATCCGCAAAAGCCAGCTTACAACAGTAAGGACTATTTACACTTGCGGTCAGGCTTACATGCAGGTTCATGATGACGTCAAATATAATACCTATATATTAAATTGTGGATTTATCGTACAAAAGTATCTCGACGATATTTTTTATCTTTGTTGGTGAAAAGAATATCAGTATGCAAATATACGTTATTACACATATATTAATAATTGTAGAACAGATACTTATAAGTTCTTTTAGCGTTTAAGTGCAACAAGGTTATTGGTTATTTAGATGATGATTTTGATGTCATTGATGATGTGAATGATGAATGTTTGATCAAATACATATTTAGGAGAGATGAAAATTCATCAACATATAGTTTTGTAGACGGATATTGTTGGTAAAGTTGTTAAACTTCATAATTACTACATATATATAGTTCCTGACTAGATTGTGTGCTCTTTAAAACTAAGATATTTTATAATTTTCTGTGTAAATTTGTGGTCATGTAAGCCCTCCTTTAATAAGCTTCAAACTATGTGACGTAGCAACTACCTTATGTCAAGGACGACGCTGATTCTCTACTATTACCATTTGTATTCGTATAAAGGAATACTTCCTCGAAATGATCGATCACGAAATTATGAGAATTTTTTGTAAAGCACACACCACAACATCAAAATTATGTTAATTCATTATTAATAGGGTATATATATTTTCTTAAATTGGTAATTTACTAGAACATTTGATATAAGTATTTAGTAGCAAATGTTCAACGTTGATCGTGTGAATAATATAAATCTAATTTTATTAAAATTCAAATATATCGAATATTTTGTTTTTGTGGCTTTATCGTGATTATAATTTAGTTAAGATGTGGTCTCTAATGAAAATTTCCAAAAGTGTGCGTGTTAATGTCGTGTTTCAATAGTACTTAGTTTTGAAAGATAAGCTCAGCTTGCAGACCGCGCGTGGGCGAGTCTGCGTAGCTACGAGCCAGACACAGCGTAGGCGTACCGTAGCCGCGTAGCCTCGTAGCACGTGACATTGCTACACAACTTTTAAAGCTGTAAATGTAAGTTTCTGTAGGCACTAAAAGTTATTGCAATAGACTTGTAAGCTTAAATTTACGCCTTACCCATACAGACGCATCCGATAACTTCGAAACGACCGAACCGAAAAATATTATTTTAAAGTTCAATGATCACAGAACTTTCAACTGTATCCCAGTTCTTCCCATGGGTTCGTCACGGCGGTCCACCGACGACTGCTGCCTTCCGTCGAAATTCCCTTCAGGAGTTAGGCTTGAATGGATCTGCGTTGTGATTGGTCGGTTCTCCGTGACGTCATAACGAAAATCATGTGGCCTCAAGATGGGTGTGTGTGTGTGTAGCTGAGCTATGAATGGACACCCGGGCCGCACCCGCGCCGTGCCCTCTGACGTCACTGGCACATCCATTATGCAATTCAACTTAAATAGATAACTTTTGTAACTTATAAGCCTTTCATAATCGTGTTTAGATTTGCTATCTGATAGTAATATGGGGTTAGAAGCGTAGTATTTTATGGAATCATTTTTTTATAGGGAAGTTTTCTGCATACTTTGATTGGTTGCTAAGTTTATGGTAAAAGAACTTAACTATAGATTGAAATGTTTGTAATAAATTGTGTTCCTTCATTAGGTTATAAAGGATACACAGGATAATTGTATTAATTAATAAAAATCTTTGTTTCATTTTATATTACACAATATTAATTATACATTTTTATGACTTTATATATTATTGAAAACGTTGTAAGCTATAATTAATGTTTCCAATAATGAAGCTATTTTAATCCTTCTTAATAATAAAAAATCCTAAAACATAAAAAAATCACGCCCCTCGATATTCTAAAAATAGTCATTCGAACAAAAAAGCTCCGTATGACCTTCGAACTTTAGCTATGCAGGCTCCAGAGGCTGCAGGGGGTCGACGAACCCGCTGACCTGCTAACCGAGCAACAAGTGTATTGAGTGGCTGTTTGACATTTAGCTGAGCGCACCTATGTTCCAGAACTTACCTATTATCCTTGTTTTATACTATCTATCGCTAATTCATTTTTTTAAGCGGTCCCGCTATAGCTAGTCTTATTAAATCTCCTTGCTTCGTCTTATTTCTTCTTTGTTTTGTATATATTTTTACAATGAAATTTATCCTTTGTCCTTTGTTATAAATTTCACAATGTCACTCTTATTTCACCTTCATAATGTAAAAGTTGTTTAATATAAACCTTATGTCACTAGTAATGTACTATAATATATGTAATTTGTGAAAATAAATGGAATAATATAAAAAATATGCAATTGAATATTCTGTTAATTAAAAGAATAATAACAAAATCGTTTTTTTTTTATTTTAAAGTTAAGGTTATAAATTATCGGTACATCCGGACTACCTGCGTCATTAATTAATACATTTGTGTAAATCAAAGCAAATACTTCTTCTAAAGGTTTTGTAGTAAACTTTTAATATTATATAATAGAGCTTTAAATACTTTCAAATAGGCTTTGGAGTATTAGTAGTAGGATACTTAGTAATTACTACACAACAATCTAATATTTGCACGGGCTTCTTTTATTTTGTATGGTATGTTCCTACATAAACCTATTTTGCATATTGATTGTAAAATCAAAATATCACGAATCCAGTTAATTTATTTCAATAGTACTAAAATTATTTACTAACTAAAACGGACATTTTGAAATATCCATGTGGTGATTTATTTCATTTGCTTTTAGCCATGTGTTTCGTTTATATCATCACAAAGATTTTCAAGCAAGTGGTTAAACGGCACATCGAAACTGTCGGTTCTAAGACAATAATTGCATGTGTTAAAAGCCTTACGGTGTGTCCATTCACAGCTTCAAGGCGGCAGCGTGCGTCAGGCTGCCAAGGACACGGCCTCTATTACAACCTTACATTGTAGTTTAGGAGTTATGCTTAATAGCCACATGAAATACTGGTTGCTTGCCAAATCTACTTAGGTCTTAGATACTTAGCTACTAACCTTTTCGCCAGCGGATTCGCAATTAAAGCAGAGCTTTTTCCCAGTCCCATAAGATATTCTGGACGAAAACTTACACGTAAGTTACATGTACGTTCGCGGGTTTTAATCCATGTCTTTACAAAAAAATCATGCATATAGGTCCAGTGGTTTAAGCATGAAGCAGAGACATAGATACTTCGCATTTATTATAGTAGTAGGTTTTCCCTTTCTATTTAAGAATAAAATATGGTCAATACAAATAAAATAAAGCATTTGTGTGCAAAAGCAATGAAAAATCACCATTATAAATTAAATAACTTTTTGAGCTATTCTCAAATACCCATAGAGACTTATTTACGAGTTAATTTATTATGAGGTCCTATGGTTGCTCGACGAATATATAATCTTGTTCTACCGTTATTTTGTGTTCCTGGGAAACGCAAAATATTTAAATGTTAACATTTTAGTATTTCTCCATTTAATGTGTTTAAACTTAAGGACTCTAAAATAGCTCCTACACTATAAAGCTATCGTTTCACTATTTGAGCGCCCTGTTTTCGGCCACAGCGTGTTTGTAACGTTTTATGTTACGACAAAAATAGCTTCAGGGAAAAAACTGTTATCTATCCTCCATCGTTTTTTCATTTTTGGACTTGCCTAATTTCCTTGAATTAATAGTTTTTACTTTTCCGTGTTTTATGACGTCATACATTTTATTAAAATGTAATGCTGACGTCAGTTAACTGAATAAATTGGGGTAGAAAGAGTTTATATTTAAAACGTGACGACAAATGTTAAAAGAAAAGTAATATTAACTATATTTCTATGGGTTGAATAATATTAAAACGTTATTTAACAAATACGTTTTTGTCGTAGGTATGATTTATTTGCATTATCAGTTTTAGCGTTAATGACGATTTAAATAAAATCTCAATCTAATATGTTGTACCTGTTGTAGATGAAATGTCGTGTATGGTTTTGATTAAATATTAACTGAGGCATGAAATAAAAATACAGGTTTCCTTCTAATTGCATTTACTGTAGTGGTTGCATTTATATAAAGTATACGTAGATTACATGTCTATTTATATTATATAAACCAGCTGTGGGTCGGCTTAGTTTAATTGAATTATCAGCAAAGTACGCAGGCTATTCTAAAATAAATTTAATAATTTCAGTCACAAAGAGATTTGTTTGCTAAGTTAATTATACGTAATTTATGCTCTATTTAAATATGGAAAAATGTCATTATAACTATTGTTGGTAAAAAGTTCAGTTTTAAGTGAAATTATAAAAATATTTTTAGAATATTTTACTAACATACAACGACTTACAATTATCCAATTGTGAAATGTGTAATTTACTTGTATTTCTTCAAAATAAATCAACGCTTTCTTCAAAATGTTATAATGTTATTTTAGAATTTTTTATCCTCAGATATTAGGTATGCATGTGGCTCACTCAAAGCTTTTCTTTGTTAATTCTTTACATTTCTATGTCAACTTGATTGCTATGAGAAATTAAGTCGATAAGATCATAATCCTTTATGAAGAAAATATATGAAAATTCGACTGATTCATGCGTGCATGTCGGATGGCCTCGACTGCGATGAACAAGGCTGGCTAAGAATGAACGAGCGCGCGTCACCCTGCGTGTTTCGATTCATGAAAGGGGCTTGCAACCCGGGATGACCCAGTTTTGGATTCCATACCAACTACCCTCAAAAACGAAACGGCGTAATCGCCGGCATCACTGCCAGGGCACAGTCATAGGTAAACCCGTATTATAAACACCATAATGGGCTGTTTTTGAAAACTAGGATATGCACTTTTTCTTCTGTTGAACGGGTATGACGTCAGGCGGTGCGGAGAGGGGTTGCAGTGCAGGAATCAGGTCAGTTTCATTCTGAAACAAGTTCGGGAGAAAGGGGATGAGGTGGGGGGCATTAGTTGCTATTAATGATTAGGAGTCATGGCTGTTGCTAAGAGATTGCTGGAAATATTTAATCGATGGGTTGAAAAAAAAAAATCGCTCGTGGATTCTTAATTTGTTCCCCTTGGATGCTCCTTAGTCTCAAATTAATTACAAGAATTTTGTCAGTTAGAAGTTCTGTGAAATGAAGCAGAGTTTTTTAAACAAACTGTTATAATTTACATTGTAATAAATTTGAAGCGAAGTAATCTATAGATTCGTTGTAATATCAAACAATACTGGTATGGCTAGCAGTTAAAAATATGTTCGTTCAGCATCTTTATACTTTTTTCTCTAAATTACCTACCTTTGCCTCTGCTTCTACCTTCATGGCGTGGAATATATTTAAATACTCTCTATCTTATGTTTACTTTGTGATCCGTGTATTTTGTGCGAAAGCAGTTTAAATTATTAAGAAAGACACATTTAAAATATATGCATATCCCCATGCTTTACTTTTTTTGTCAATATATATTTTACGTGGGCAAAGGGTTCGAAAGGGCATGTGACCACTTAAGCTTCAGTATACTTCAGATATGTCATCCATATGTAATTTCCAGTGATACATACACCTTATATTAAAAAAAAAATAAGTTAAGTTTTAAATAAAAACAACTTACGCTTTAATAGTAGGATCATCTAAATTGTCTCACTTGCTCTAAATATACAGTCTACGTATGGAATTTTTTTTGTATATATACTTTTATGTCACAGCAGGAAACTTAGATGGTGGTTCGCCTGATGGTAAGCGATGGTGTGATGATTTCACGCCAGTTTTCTTATTGGTGTTACTTCCCTGTGCGTGTGGTGTTACGTCCCTGTGAGTTGGCCCAATTCGTGAAAATACACTCAATTATATTTAAAAATACTTCTACAACCTCGCATTTATGGTCCCTGGTAGATGCATTTTATATTTTAGTATGATATATTGGACGGATCTACTCGTTCAAGAAGACCTCCGGGAACCATTGCCCATTCATGTACCACTCGAGATAGCCACTGTATCAGAGAGTCGATGTCATAATATAATGAATTCATCAATCGCATTGCCTGAATATGTAACATGTTTTATTTGTTAAAATGTAGAAAACAACGATTTTTTTAATATTAAAGTCAGGTGGAGCTAGAGCATAGTTATTATATTAATGGCAAACCTTTTTTATTTACTAGCTACTTATCTGTATCAATGACCAATATTTGTTTTAATAAAGACTCAGCTGCCTGAGAGAGATATACCTAGGGGATGAAAAATGTACTTATATGACATGGAATGCGACATGCTGAAAGGCATGCTAGATAAGCCGAGGAGGGAAAGTTTAGGTATATTATATGAGTAGAACATTTTTATGAATTGAAAAGGACTTTAGAGATTTTCCACGAATTCGCGAAATCCAATATGTATATTTTGAAGTTATTTCATTTTATGTTCATATAAGATCAAACATTTATCGGTGTATTTCACCTAGTACTATCACTAATTTTGAAAACCAAATTTTTAAACAGGCAGGTACCTCAGAAGACTGTATTCCCAAATATTAAAGCGCTCAAGGAAAGCAATTTATTAATATTCAATAGATATCAAAGGATATATATCCTATATTCGCAAGGAATAAACGAGTCTATTTTTAGATCCTACCATTGACGCTAAGTGCATCCTAAAATAGGTGACCCGGCCGACAAGGCGATGTTCCGTGCACGCACGCTGTGACGTCAGACAACCCGGCCACGCCCCCTGCACCGGGGCCCGTTTGAACATCAAGCATTTATTGAATGAAAATCTTTTATTGATAAAATCATCTAAGCGTAGCAGCAGAAATGTTAAATGTTTTATAAAGATGGTGATGGTGTGGGATGGCTTATGAAATATCTTAAATACCTTGTTGTTGCTAGAATAAATTATTAAAATTATAAACGTCATGCTGGTTTAGTACATTTTTCAATTCCTTTTTTTCATAATCTAATTAAACTATTTAATGAAATTTGTTTTCTCTTTCCACCTCATTACTTCAAGTTATTCGTATTAGTTAATAAATATTTACGTATTAGTTAATATTTTATAAAGTTTTAGTAGTAGTAGTTATATACGGTAATAGTAGTTAGGGTGTCTCAGTGATGAGAGACATTTGCATGCATTATGTTTAACTGATTTACTCCAGAATAAAAACAGTCCGGAATTACGAGGATAAGGATCCTACTATGCCTTCTTTGTCGGAGTATTTTTTGCCCATATTTTCATTGCATCGAATATCTTTTTTTTTTGCAATCACAGCACCAAGGGATGATCGAATAAAGCGTGTCGTAGTATAAATTCTCGTTTGATCTCTAAGTGTTTTATCGTTTTATTTGGTAACAAAAAATATTTGATGTAGCCTACATTTCATATCTTCAAAGTCTCAATATATTAAAATAATTAACCTTGTATTGGTTGTCACAATTGACCGAGCAGTCTAGATTTTAACGGCATAGTAACGCAATATGGTTCTTGAATTCTAATATTATTAATAATCGACCTATATCTTGATCATGACACTGCTAATTAATCATGAAGAATGCAGACTGCAGTATTCCTCATCTACGTGTTTTAGATAAACCTCAAAACTTTGTTGTTCCGTAAAATTGCACATCTCTTTAAATTCTTCAAATGTCAATCTTTGGATTTAAAGACATTTCCCAAGGATTAAACGAGATTAATACAATAATATGTTGATTAAAAACCCCTAAATTTTTTATAATAACGCCATCTACTATCACTTCTTTCAAGAGATATGAATAAGCGCCATCTATCCGATTTTAGCTGAATTAATACTAGTTTCTATCGAGTGTTTTCGAATGAAAATGTGTTCTACGCAGTTCGTTTTCAGGAAAATTTTACGAATGCTTCTTAGATGTCACTGAAAAGCGGTTACCTGTATTATTATCTCTATATATACAAATTAATCGCAAAATGTGTTGCTCAGCGTTAAACTCGAGAAAGGGTCAACCAATTCGACTAACTTTTTTAAACGTTTTTTGTTAAGGATAAGGGTAAGGAAGGTACTTCTGAAGAGAAAATGTACCACGAAAAAATGTACCACGGGTGAAGCCAGGGCGGAGTGCTAGTATTCAACATATTTTAAAAAATTTTAATACTGCTTTCACAAATAGATAGAAAAGAAGGAAGGTTTTTAGGAAATTTATTCATATTAAGAAGAATATACCTGATATATAAAATATCTAGTATGGAGCAATAGTAAGTAATTGAATTGGCTGAGTTGGCCTGGTTGGTAGGGGAGTGGTTTGGTTATTCTTTGTACTGAGCTGTTTATTACATACATACCGCAATTAAATATTAGATCGGCCCTTATTTATAAATAACTTTTCAAGCGGAAAGGTTTTTCGGTCCCGGCAAATGTAACAAGTCAAATGATGCCTTTGGATATTTTATCTCAAATTTGTTTGGTGGTTCAATTAAAACGTTTTCCTATAAAGCGTGTTAATTCATAAATTGAAATATGTTATTTTATTAGTTTATCTATAACATTATCATTCCGATAAAATATATATCAATGTCAAACTCAAACTAAAATATTAAACTTTATTCAATCAGATTTATTCTATACTTTTGAATCGTGAAACATACTTTTACCATAATTTGCCACTGGTTCCGAAAGCAGTTTCTACAGAATAAGCCGGCAATCAACTCTGTAGTTGCTCTTCTATATTATTATCTATTATTAAGTAGTCTATGTACTATTTCCTCATAATTTCAAGGGTCAATCTCAAGACTTATCGGTTTAGTAGAGTCAATGAATACAGAGTGCTTTGCCGCACACACGAGGGAAATAGATTTTGTTGAGATTAGCCATCGTGATCGAATTCCATTTCATTTAATGTAGCTACCCATTTTTCAAATATTTGTGTAATTATACAGACACCCTAAGAATGATTTAACCTCTCGATGACATTTAATGGTAAATTATTGTACCTAAGTATATAAATAAGTATTATGTTCAAGGATTTAAGACGTACTAGAAATTAAAGATTTATTTAAGTAAAAATCTTACATTGTCATATATTATTGTATTATGAGGCCCTATCGACTAAAATGAACTTGTATTTTAGCACAATAAAAGCAAAACCTTAAATAAAAATTATTTAAGCAAGCCGTTACAGCGCTATAACATATAACTAGATGGATGACTAACACACAGGTAGATCACTAAAGCGTTGCTTTTATAAGAATTTTGATTTTTGCTGTGATAGTTCAATCTAAATAAAAAAGTAAGATAGGCAAAGGAGCTCGTGGGTTGCCTTGTATAATTATACTTGATGTTGCCTGATTGTAAGCTCCCAGCACCGCCCAAGAATATGTGCAGAGGCTATGGCTATATAAGCCTGTGCAAATCGATTACCAACTTTAGTGGATAGGGGTTAAGGAAAGGATGGTTGGAGTATATAAAAGAAAGGACTGGTAAGTGTAAGGAAAAGTATACGGGGCCCACTCACTGAATTTAACATTCACATGCTACTATTACAAGCCCAATTCGTGCCGAAGTGCACTCGCCACCCACCATCATTTTTTCTAGAATTATAAGAACCGACTAATATGGAGAATCTATCATAACAAACTTTGAACTAAAATTATTACGTGCTTGGAGTTAGTTTTGTAAAGAAATATTGGCAAATAATATGGAACGTATCAGTCAATGATTCGAAATATAAACATGAAGAGCACAGATGTTCGAGAAAATTAAATTCCACTTTATAACAAATGTTTGTCTTACTTAAAATTGAATTCCAACGCTAATATTAACTGTTTATCTCACACTTAAAATATTTTCACGCTGTTCTCTCCGTCTTCCTAAAGTTAAATTTAGTTAAATACAGATGTGTCTTATTATTTATATTATATCGCAATTGTTGGTGTTATCCTTAATAACATTTTATTGGCATAATACGTATAGCCAATTGTGCTTAAAAGTATTGATGAAAGAAAAAAGTAAATATTTTTTTGCACAGTGTATGGTGTTACGCTCAAATTATAGAACCGACGTGTAGTCAGAATAAGAGCAGCGTTACGAAATTCGTGTTATGGCTCTTATGAAAACGCTCACGACGCTTTTGTGAAATGTAAGACGATAGTGGTAACTCACATCTTCATCTACGGCCTGCTAATATAAAGTCATGTATCAAAACGGCACCTGATTATCATCAAAACATATTTCTTTACTGTTATATATGGTCGTTATGTAAATATTCATACGTACCTCATCCATAACAAGATATATAAAAATCGTGACTGAAATTACTGAGACTACAAAATAGATATTCTTAAATTCTGTTTCAAACGTACCGATTACTCAAGCGTTTAAAGCTGTTTCACTGAAATTCGTATAAAATGAAGTCTGCAAGGAAAATTACATTTTCGCGAAGGTCTTGCAAAATAAATATGTGCCTTTAAACGCAGGCGGTGGTAGGCATCTTGTAACACTCAATTTAGGTTTAATAAATTTTGTTTAAGAAACAATAAGTGAAAAAGGCTTTTTGTTTCAGATAATATTATCTTAAAGCTAATGGAATTGGATTACGTGTTTATGTGTGGCGAATTTTTTTATATAAGCTTATATAATTTTATTGCTATCACTTGTGTTAATGGTTCAAATGTTTTTGCGTATACTCTTAAGCTAAATAATAATGTCGTGATGGTAAGTAGTGACACACGACTACAAAATTAAGACAATTTGAGAAAAAGTTTCTAAAAAAGATAGTATTTATATATGCATTATTAGCTGCGACCCGCGGTTTCACCCGCGTAAGTCCATATCCCGTAGGAATGTCGGGATAAAAAGTTGCCTATATGTTATTCCAATTGCCCAGCTGTCTACGTACCAAATTTTATTGCAATCGGTTCAGTAGTTTTTGCGTGAAAGAGCAACAAACGCACACACATCCTTACAAACTTTCGCATTTATAATATTAGTAGGATAGATCTATTTTTAGACGAGAAACTGAGTGATCCAATTTTTTATACTATATCAAGAAACATTAGAGATACGAAACGACAATGTCTTGGTTGATATAGCACTAACCTAATAAAATGAGATGTTTTGTTGTTTTTATTTATTTACTATCGATCCGCCGCAGCTTCACCAGTCGTACATTTATTCTCTTCATAAGAACCTTTCTTGTGTCTTAGCAAAACGTTTCGTATTCACTGATTCATTTTTATTTATAGAGATTATGTGTATATAAAGATGTTAACACTATAATAATAGGAGTTAGTTTCTGGACCTGATGATGAAGTCACTGTATGAATTTCACTGATGTCTATTTAACGCATTTTGATATTTTAATAATTTATCTTTTTAAATGAATAGTAAATTAAAAGCATGGTTAAACAAAACACACTAAGCCTAATCACAAACTTTATAATGCGATAAGATTCACAAATTCCTTATAATTTTTAATCTTAACGTTATTGTATGTAATAGATAAACACGAAAAACGATGCAAATTTTTAAGGACTCTGAATGAAGTCAACATTGTTTTATAACAAAGATTGTTCAATCCAATTAAAATGTAGTCTTTAGAGGTACTAAAATGTACTTAAAAAGCAGTTAAAAATTTACGAGCGGATCCTTCGATGAGGGGACTTTGTCTGATCGTCGACAAGAACACAATAAAATTGTCTAATAGGTTAAATAAATCGATTTATTTCATTACATAAACGAAATATATTACATAAATATATATGTGTCAAATAGACTTGGAATAAGTTATTTAAAATAAATGTCTACTTTCACAAATAGCCTATTATAAAGTTAAGGCAGCTGATTAAGTTAAAGTAACTATTATCAATAATTGTTAACTTTATTAAGATATAAATAAGACACCATTTATTTCTATCCTTAATTATATTTGCACCCGAAGAAATTTTTCCTTTAAACTATTTTAAAATAAATAAATCCCACCACATCGTAAATGTCACAAACAAGATTATCACTTGTAAGATAATGTACAATTTTTTAAATAAACGATTTGGACCCTTTATTTTTGTATTTTCTCCATTTCATTTAAAGTGTCAATTTTTATTCAACTAAAAGACTGAACTTATGACTGTATAACTATTTGGATATCAATTTATAAACATGTCAAATAAAATTGGCAAGACCTCAAAACTGTACTGCGTTTAATTAAATATTATTTTAGCATAGAAAGTCTCGAACAATTAATATTATAAGCTGGTGAAAGATATATAATACAGACTATAACGACCTCATTCTTTCTCTGACGCTATTTTTGGCGCGCTCGGTGTAAACCAATTTTATTACTCACTTTTGACAAACGAAGCATCTTTAACTCGATTACAGTGATGTAAACGACGAAGATTATGTTTCCTATATGCTATAATAGTTATAATTGGAAATATATTTCATACAAACCTAGTGTTGAGAAGAACATTCCATAGAAATTCAGAGAACACAGTTAAGATGCATCCGGCAGGATTTAAAATGGATCTGGATTTAAATTCGGTTGAACAACATGGACTATCCATCAAATGGTTATAGTTATGGCCTTTGAGTGTTACCAGAGTAACAAACTTGTTCATTTATATTTATTGAATATTTTTTATTTAAGTTTCATTTTTGCGATTAATTGGTAGCCATCTCCCTCCTCCAGTATTCTATTAAACATTTCCGTAAACTGAAAAAGAAACGTATACAAACCAATTAATAGAAAATATGATTATTGTTTTTCACATGTATGACGTTTTTATTAAATTAAAATTATATTTGAATTGAGATGCGATTATGATTCAATGGCGCTAATCATGCAAGACAAGTTAAATGTAACAACGATTTGAGTCAAAATCATCCAACTCAAATTCCATTAAATATAATTAAAAACTAAACTATTAAAAAATGTGGGCTTGTGTAAAATGCTGCAGTTATATTTATGTTATGTTTTCGTATCTAGATGACACCCTATCGCGTTTTATCCTTTACACGTCACATGGTAAAAAATACATTTCTATTTTATTTCAGGACTTGCCCGTTAAAAAGGGACCTCTTTGTAAATAAATGTTAATTGACTGGGGATATTTCATCAAAGAGAATTAATTTAAATTTAAATTAAGCTCATGTTTTATAATTGCTATTTATTGATACGCCAACATTTATTTACTCAAAACAAAATGTATTTAAACAAATGTTATTGATAAAATACGTTTTCATGCAATATTCAATAAGTCGAACTTATCATATTTTCTGCAAAAAAACCCATACGGAAATGTTTACCACGCTTTTAACTGTTACTACTATTTAATATCACATTTTTGTGACTCGAATAAATAAACAAATAAACAAATACAGGCATTAATAAGTTTCGTTTAAAATTTTGTTTTGAAGTTCTTGTAAATACATACATTTTTATTGAAGCTGAATAATAATTGTTTGTTATATTTTTGATTCGTGTTTTGTTGAATCCTCTTATATCCGAAAGGTTATCGTAAAATAAAACTGTATTATTTCATTTTTTGATGAGTATTTGTATTATGTTTTTTAAATAACTAAGACTTCCTAGATCTCAAGTACAGCGGGAAACTTAGCAAAATAATAATCGAATAAGTTTTTATTTGCAAGCTATTTTGCTCGTTTTATACGCGAACTTTGAACGAATATATTAAATGCTTTCTTATTCCCCGTATGGTACTCGCGCCGGAACATTGTGGCCGATAAATCTCACTGTTCGTGGAAGGAAGTGATTGTGTTAAACCATTGGTGGTAGACCACCAACCACCCTCTCCATCCATATCTACAATTGTTCTTCGTTACGTTGTTCAATCTTATTTCCATTTAGCTTTTATTCACCATATTCTTAAGCCTACTTATTACGTTGTATCTATTTTACACTTGAAAATTCATCCTTAATAATAGAAAACTATAAAGTAGTTTTCTACTGAAAGGCAAGTTTAATTAAAGCTGCGGAACTCATTCGAGCGGTCGGTTTTCAAGGCGATCGATTTTTCGTTCAGTATTCTCTTGAGTGAGATTTAGTACTTTCCAGATATTCTTAAATTGCTTACAGATTGTAAAAATCTATTGAAATTTAAAATTTGTCCGGAGAAAGTTTGTGTGGTCAGTAACAGATGATAAATATTTGAAGATTTTAGCTGACTTCTATAAATAATTAGATTTTTTTTTAACAGAATAGTGGGATGCCACTTTCCTGTTGCAAAAGCGTGTTTCACTTCTTACGTTTCTCCAATATTTTATACTATTAAATAATAAAGACATCCCTAAACTAAGTTCCGAGAAAAATGACTATGTATATTGCATACATACTCGTATCATAAAGCATCTCCATAAGTGCATAATGAAGGCATTATAATAACAACGGATTGTGTACAAAATACGAATAACTCTGTGATAAAATTTGTAAAAAAAGATTTGCAATGTCAAAAATAACTATAATATTATAATAACTTTAATTAAATTATAATATATTTATACAAACAATGTGTTATATTTTTACATTGTATAATTAGAGCGCACAAACCTGTGAGTTATTCAGAAATAGCTTAATTACGTCATTGTAGTAATGATTGTTCTAACGACTACGCTCAGTTATTTTAAAAGTTTTAAATAGAGTTCCTAATTTAAAATAATGTAATTCATTTTTCTGTTATAGATATAGAAACAATTATTCTGCCTATTAGAATGGACTATTGCCAGTGAAACATTAATACGTTGAACCAAAATAAATTGAATTGCACGAATAACTATTGCATACGTCGCTAGCTATTTAAAATTCCATTCGTCGTGTGCACAGTAATGCCTCTCTGACTGCGACTTAATAATATTATATGTATTTTGCATTGTGACGGTAGTATTAATAAGTAACTGTCTGCCTTCTTCACGTCTAACCGCTGATTCGATTTGGATGAAATTTGACACATATATGGTTTGTGACCCTAAAAAAGACAGATATTTATAAATAACTATCTGACTCGAAATCATTCCTTATTCTTACTTTCTTATTCGACTGCCTTATTCTTATCATTAAGGGTTATAAAAATAGATGTTGGCTAATTCTCAGACCTACCCAATATGCAAACAAAATTTCGTTTCAATCAGTCCACCAACTAATATTGTGACACGAGAATTTTATATATTTAATGAAGAATATGTTCGTTTAGACCCGTTATTCTCGGGAACTACTTGTCGAATTTAATAAAATATTTTAGTGTTAAATAGCTGATTTATTGAGGGTGTAGGCTTATCCCAGCCTAGTAGTAGAGCTTAAAGGAGAGCAGCAGCAGTGAAAAATGCGAGTAAAACTGCGGGGAACAGCTGTAGTAATAACAGTTGTCTAAACTGACCCTTTAAATACTGAAGTGTCAGTCCAAAACAAGAATACAACCTGTACAAAATAATTTCGTTTCATTTTTGCCGAAGAACCCTTTTTGTTAGATTTTAAGTAAACGATGTTGGTACAAAACTAACTTTTTTGAACTTAACAAAGTGAAATTGGCCGGCGGCAACAGGCCACCTTGGGACTCGCAAATTGTTCATGCTAGTTTAGGGTTAATAGTTTCCATCAGAAATCGGTAGGGGTGGCCTTTTGCATTAATAAATTAAGACTGGATAAATTTAGGGCACCGAATAAAGAATTAGTGACTGCCCAAATTATTTAATGCTGTTTGATACTCTGTACTCTGCAGTAGATGTGTATGATGTTGATAGAATGCGTCCGTAACGCATAATTCCCACTACTTCATCCAATTGTGAGGTGTTGTTTTCTGATGTTTCTCGGTTGTCCCACATCGTTGAAGCTAAGACCAGTGCAATCTCTGACTTTTATAAATCAATGTTTTATTGAGAAATTAGAACTTTTGAACTTATGAGATCTTTAAGGGGCAAAGTACCCCAAAAAATCAACAAAAATATAATCATGACCAACCGGTTTTTTTGTTATAAATAGGCATAATATTGTAATAAATTATAGTCAATAAAAGCTCTTATTATGAATATAAATGTTTTGCTGACAGAATTTGAGAATGGTTATAGGCATTTGCTTAGATATGAAAATATTAAATAAAACCTTTAGTAAGTCGCCAACAGAGCACGTATAATATAATAATATTCATTATGAAAGCGACTAAATAATATGGTGGCTATAAATTATGCTTAATTTTGTTTATTTTGTAAAATATTTTTATGAACAGCGATTTATTACGCTGTGTTCACTTCTAAATTGATATGTTTTCTTTTCATTAAATAAAATAAACAAAGACTTCTGTTCTGTAATATGTGTACGTGTCCTTCATAAGTAAATAATAATTACATTAAATTAAACATGAGAATTCCTGGTCGTTTCCAAGTATTTCTTAGTAATTATATGAAAGTTTTATATGTTGATAATAATCACTAATTTCCCGTGTGGTAACAAGCGCTGTTCTTACGAAGTTTACCTCATCAGCGGCAGAGCAATGTTTACGAGATATCTCAGTTTCAGACTAGAGCTTGAATGTTATTTCGGTGTTGGTGTCAAAACGACACTGCTCTAAAAATGTCTGTGCGGAAAGCGCGTAGGGTTGTCAATTCAAGAAAATATAGTATTTCACTGCCACGTGTGCTGACAAAATTTGTTAAGTGATTTTAATTATTTTGTTTTGAAACGTGTCCGTTATATATTAATGATGTAATAGTAATGTATTTTTCTATAAATATCAAAGAAATTGATAATGCCTGACTTCACCTTAATAACGTACGTTGTGCTTCGGTATTTTATTATCTTTTCTTTGTTTTTGAAAATAATTATTCCACACGACGAACTATAATATAAAGAAATTTCATAATTTAATAAGGACAAATACTAAAACACTAAATCTTCAATCACATCAAACTTCAATCAATCAAACTTTCTGGATTTTGTATAATATTCTTTAACAGGTGGATCAGGTTATCACATAAGGTGAAAATGTATTTCTCAAATTATTTAACGGCATCGTTGACAGCCCTAGGGCAGGTAGATGAAGGGGCGCGGGGCGCTGCGCCCACGCACGGCCCGCCGCGCCTTGCCGCCCGCCTCGCGCCAGTCAGCAGTTGTGGCTCGTGTTGGCTGAACCATCTTAGGGCCATCTCCTTTTTCCAATCGTAGGTGAGTTCCAGTGAAATTATTCTTACCAAAATTCACGTATAACAGTGCATTAGTGAAGTGATTTGTCAATGTCAGCGTTAAGGATTGTGATGCATCGCTCGGAGCGCTCGGAAGATTATTGGAAATAAATGTGGCTAGTTTTAAGCTTTTGACTTCGATATAAGATTACATTCGTGACGTCAAAGCATGTTTACCGTTTTTACCGTTTCGCTTAAATGGCCACTGACATTGAAAAGAAAATAACTTTATCGATAGATATGATAGCAACTGAATGTTTCGGTTAAAACTTGATTTTTATAGATCGTGTGATTAAAATTAATAATTATAAGCTATAACATATAAAAAATACCAAATCACTGTATACATGTGCTGTTTTAAATTTTCTTAAATAATATATATATATATATAAAATAAATCTAAAATATACTATAAATCTAAAATATACAGAACTTAAAAAGCTGTTCATAGTATCGTCATACGTTCCACAGTACTTCTGTACAGTGACGTCACAACTGAAACAGTTCGCTAACCGACATCCGTTACGTATGATGTCGAATACTCATGTAACCGAAGAAGCGTGGTCGCGACCAAATTAGGATGCGCGGGAGTGGCATCGGACCTATTTCAGTCACGCGCGCTCCGGCCGAAGCGAACCGAATACTCGACGCTTCGCGATACTTTTGTAGAGCCTACTACAGCTATCGTTTCTAATGGAAAATGACTTTTTCCCGCCAACAGATGTAATATAATTTAAGCGTGACCTAATTTAGGCTGGGAGTGCACTCCGCTACGAAAATATTCAATTTATAACGTGTCGCTTTAAATCCCATTAAATATCACAGATAAATGCATTTTCTGGAAAATATTTATGCAGATTTTTTAAAGAGTATCAAATATCAGTTGTACATAACGTGGCATCATGCCAAATAGGCTTGTTGGATAATTTCAAAGGACACGTTGATTGATAAGTTTGATATATTTCTTTATCTTAAAAGAGAAAAATATGACGCGAAAAATAAAAACTGATAATGAACTTTACATGAGAGCAAATAACGTGGAACATTTTTATCCATAATTTTATAACGAGGGCCATGAAAAACTGACGAGACGTGATTGATTAAATTGACCTTGATCGGTTCTTAAATGAAAAAGGTATTGTTCATGAAATTGAGATTTTCTGAAGTAACTTTCATATCTTGTTACGGGATACATAAATAAAACGGTCGTAGGCGTAGCCGTGAACCGGATTTTTACAGCTAATATTAAACTTTAGTGGTTTTTAAATCAGTTTTATATTAAGAAATTGAATGAAAATTCAAATTAATATATGAATATATTGGTATAACAAAGGTCAGAGATTAAGTGATGGATAATTAATTTAATTTTTAACAGTTATGAAGCAAAATGAGAAACATTGAACATCTTATACTGAACCTACTGCTGTAACCTTCTTTTCATAAACTTCTTACTCAATCGTAAATAAATTTTATATAAAACATGTTTTCTTCATTACAGACACCGAAAAGAACTTAATCACAATGGCGGATGATGAAGTAAGGTAATGTATAAACTAATTGAACTATTTAAAATTTCTCATAAATGACAGTATATGACTTGAAAAAACTTATTTCGAATTGTTAAATAAAAAGAAAAAGTATGATAGAACAAATGAATTTTATTGAACATTAATAACATCAAATGAACTATTCGGCATCGGACGCGCTGTTTAAAATAAATCTAGCATTTCACACAAACAGGTTTGTATAGAATTTAAAGTTAAATAAAACTTCTGATTTGTGTTCTTTTAAAGGTAAAAAGGATATAAACACCACCTAGATTTAAATTCATTGAATAAGATGAGACTTACATTCAATTTTAGTTTGACACTGTTATATGAAGTTATATTAAACCCCAGCTTAGTAAACAAACTTTACGGTTTGTTTATTACTGAATATAAGCATCGCTTTTCATTAAACCCTGTGGTGCTCATTTTGCTTAATTATTTTATCAAGAAAGAGAATAGACTCTCCATAATTTTAATTCATGAATAGTCATTCTCGATGTTGGAATTTTTATGATTCGTTATTCCTGAAATTTGTGTACATTTATGCTATTTAAAAAATATGAATTAATAGTAAAATTTCATCACAATTTTCTGGTAGTACTCATTTACTCATTTTAATAAATGAATTAATGAAAGTATTTTTGCTAATTCATTTATTTAACCTAATCATTTGACATATCCAAGC
>NC_052118.1:2749257-2782148 GCF_012273895.1 Zerene cesonia | reverse complement strand
TAATAGTAAAATTTCATCACAATTTTCTGGTAGTACTCATTTACTCATTTTAATAAATGAATTAATGAAAGTATTTTTTACTAATTCATTTATTCAATCTATACATTTGATATATCCAAGTAGTAGTAGCTTAAACTAATTTATGATTTTTTTTTCTACATTCCATGATCTCTTCCCATCTGCGGATAATCTTCAACAACGTGGCTTCAATTGGACATCAACAGTATTAGACTCTATACCTCCTTGAGACTCAGGTAACTATACTAATGATCTAACATATAAACACACAATTAAAGCGAGTGCTCATTACGAGAGCTCATTCTAAATGATAACAAAGTGAAGACGAATAATGTCACAGCACTCTAAACAACAAAATATCACGTTTTATGTCTTACATATTTCACAATTACTTCATATACACTATTGTGAAGCTTTGTATACCAATAAATTTGAAATTTAAGGAGAGATTTCTCTATTTTTACATAAATAATATCTCTAACTACAATGAGACATGCAATGGGACATGAAAAAGCATCCATTTAAACGAACCCAACATGATAAAGACTTTTAATGCGCACTCACCTTAATTACACGAAAATACAAAAACACGAAATAATTATTTTCATTCAAAGGAGAGACGAAAGGTTTCATTACGCTCATTATGAAAAATATTCCATTCACAATATATATTTTAATGTATGGAACATAATAAGAGGCTGTTTGAATACCAACAATAGAATTCCGAAGGTGAGATTACTTGAACAAATTGTAAGTCATCAAGCCTTTGTGCAGGAGACTATATTAATTAATAATTAATAAAATGTTGCACCAAGCATCCGTGTAAAATGCTGTACATTACTCAAATATATTTACAAAACTGTATACCTACATAATATTTTAAATAACAATAATACACTATGCTGATAACACTAGCACATGGCAAGCTTACACTTACGTACTTATATCTAAATGATATTATCATGATGGTAATTGAACATTTTTTTATAGTAATATTATTATATTTTTATTTTAAAATTAAGCCAAAGACCAAAGCTTTAATGCAGCAACGTAACTGCTTCAATGATTTATTAATAAATAACTGCCAGTGATTTTGCTAATTTATTCTATATCATGTTATTTTTTATTTTTACAGAAAAAGCGTCTCGAGGAGGTAAAGTAGAGAAGACGGCGACCGGACACATAAAATATACCACACATACATTCACTAAGTTGTAGTTTTTACTTTTAGAGTAAAAAAATATACACATTACATACACACCTCTGATAAGCAATCATAAATAAACAACACTTACAATAATACAGAACAATAGTGTAGAATTTAAAAAGGCTTCATTATAAAATAAAATCTTTGTATAATAAAATCCTTCCTTTTTACACACATAATATACACTAAATACACATGATTACTAAGCATTATGTCTTTAGGCGAAGAAGGCCAAACAGGCCGAAATCGACCGTAAGCGCGCTGAGGTGCGCAAGCGCATGGAGGAAGCCTCCAAGGCCAAGAAGGCTAAGAAGGGTTTCATGACACCTGAGAGGAAGAAGAAGCTTAGGGTGAGTATAGAAAATTTGACTTCGATGCTCTACATACGAATTCTGAATACATAAACTTATAGTCGGTTCTTGAAACAGTTGCTCCTGCGTAAGAAAGCCGCCGAGGAATTGAAGAAGGAACAGGAACGCAAAGCAGCGGAAAGGAGGCGTATCATTGAAGAGAGGTGCGGTAAACCTAAAAACATTGAAGATGCAAACGAAGGTAAATATTACGATTTATTTTAAGAATATTCGATACGAGATCCCCACACAATTGGCAAAGAAGATTCATCACACCTTAGTGGCTGCAGAATTCAAATTCCATTTTCATTAACTGGACACACGTCCTCACTACACTCCACAGCAATTGCGTGTTTCGTGATTGCTTATTATTTGTACTTATTATAAATTGTTTGTGTCGCGTTATTATAGATGCTATTTCGAGGGTTTGCAAAGAATACCACACCCGCATCGGCAAGCTCGAGGACGAAAAATTCGATCTGGAATACATCGTTAAACGAAAAGATATGGAGGTAGCGAAATCAGCCACGAAGGGGCCAATCTCCTTTGATAAACTCACAAAACTTACATATCTTCTATCCTTGAGTTTTGTATTATGTCGAGGTGGCGTGATCTCTCTATTCGTCTTTTAACAAAGATTACCTAAGCCACTTCTTTCAACCGGCCTTATAATTCCTAACGCGTCTCTTTTGAGCTACCAATAAAATATTTAACATACGTGCGAACTTACCTTCTTGAATTGTTTTAAACTATCACTTGACTCACACTCTTGCTGTTGATGCTATTTCTTCAGATCTGTACACGTGTTGATATTGGTGACTAGGGGTAGGAAAGTAGGCAGTAACCATTCGTTAATGTTGTAGCCGCTCTCACGAGCATCATTACCGGTTATCATCAGCGTATCGCCAAGCTAGAAGAGGAAAAGTACGATCACGAGCTGGAAGTAACCCGTAGAGAACTTGAGGTCTGAACTGGTTTGCGTACTCCGCAATTTATAAAACGCTCTTTGTTTGCGTAGATCATGCAAGCGCCGATAATGTGACTAGTTAAAATTATTGTTTTGTTTTCGCAGTCAACTCATTTTTTCATGTGACGGAGCTGAAAATTATATTTACCAACATACCTTAACTTATGTGGATAACCAATTTTGATCGCTGCAATAACAACGTCCCATATTGCAACCGCCGGAGCTGCAATGAAATGACTGTTGTAGATAGCATCGCGTTAGACAAAAGTTACACGAATTGCCAAGTAGTAACATTGGTTACATACTGATATCATGTAGCTTCGCTTTCGCTTCTTCTCCCATTAGACGAGAAACTGTCTCGTGCAAACGTACACTATCCACATAAAGCTAGGCCGAGAACGCTACGACGATAATAAAACATTTCCTTAAATGCAATTGTGTTTTTCTTTAGCGGAACTGCAGACGATTTGTCAAATGTACTGGCACAGAATATACAACCTTGAGGGGGATAAATGGGAAGTAGAACGAGCAATCGAAATTAGGAAAATGGAGGTAATCTGCATATTAGGATTGGAAATGCATATGACGTGATATGATTTTGATATTGATATATAGATGTGACAATATGACATGATAGTTGTACGGCTCACAGCACACATGCACACGTCGCTCCCATCGACAGACCAGGTCACTCACACAGATGTCCATGCACATTTTGCAGGCTAAATAATCTGTCTTTCCTTTTTCTCTAGAAGTGCTCAAGAGAATTATCCAGGAGTATTATGACCGCGTATATGTGTGTGAGGGCCAGAAGTGGGATTTGGAACACGAAGTCAGGAAAAGAGATTTTGAGGTATTGACCAGTAATTTAAGACCACTGTGAATATCACAATCATCGATATGTTATAACCGTGCCCGTGAAAAAGTTCGTGTTTATACATATGTATAATGCTTTGGAAGTTTTCGGCTGTTTGCTGTTGATATTGTATATAATGTCGAGGCGCGGATTAGTAGTGTACTCGTAGCAGATCTGTGCATATATAGGTTGTCGCGTCGCGTGCGAACTCGGCCAGGGTTGCCATCTAGTAAGACGGTGCAAAATCGAGGCGTCATCCGCCATGGAGCTTACACGTTAACTACACTAACGACTATAACAGCAACTGCCATCGGCGTAAACACTGCAATCACTTAAGTCGAGCCCGATGCATGAATGCGTAACAACCATCAATTCATTTTATGTCGAATTTTTCTCATGATCCATTACGCTATTGGTACAACGGGCACTTGCTCGGCCGAATGATCGATATTCAGCTTTTTGGCGGTATATGTAAAGGCTCATGTCGTAAAAGCTTAATCAATGCATGGTGTAACCGAATAGTAACAATGCTTCAGATTCCTTATTAATATATCCCCGATAGTATGGCACTTTAATATCCGAGGATGATGCGAGCGACAACAATGATCGAGTACGTGCCCACCATCGCCGCAATGGCATTCGTGTGACGCTTATTGTGTGGTGGCGATTAGTGGCATTACTTTACTTTCTCTTAAGTAGCGAGTAGATTTACCGAAAATTGTAAATTGGAACGTCATACTGGTTCCTTATTAGCACACACAAGTGCAAAGCTTACGAAACTTCTTGTTCCAAATCTCAACCATTCATGAATGAAACAGAGTGATTGTTTGCGAGTTCGATTGCTGTACCTTATACCTTTGATATCTGACACTTGGACAACGAGTTAAAGAAATAAAAGTGCCATGCTCCGATCGATACCTAAATCCTTTCCCGATGAGTCCAAGATAGATGTTCCCTCACTACATCATAATCCACAGGATAGGATACAAAATCACATGTGACATTTATTACCTTATACACAACAATAGACTCAAGTACAAACCTGGATCAGTAGATCGATCGATTTTGCACCGCCACTTTGTTAATCTACACATTTGCGACAGCGTACTTTGTACAATCTTGAAAAATTGGATGTCGAAGTGTAGTGGATATAGTCGGGTCTTATTCAACACAAATTTTATTTGCACCGTGAATGAAATACAATATACTACAACTTCGAGCTGGTACCTTGTCGATATTTCTAATTATTTATAGAGAACGTAGGATCATTTGTATATTTTCCTATATTGTTTCATTAGGTTTTGTGTAAATGGCTGAACATATAACGGCATTAGGTACCAGATGAAATCGGGGATGTAAGATGTTGTCCCCGCTGAATATATATATTGCACATATATTATATCCTGCACTGTATAGACTGGACAGGTGCTGCGAAAGACCAGTTACCGATACGAAGCACAGAGATTTGCACGTGTATACCGCACAGATATTTTGGATGTTACGATATTGTACATACATTTTAGACTAGAACAAAGGCTACGCAAGGATAGATATTTGGACATCTCTTAGATTTCCACAGAGAATTATCACCACAGATTATTTTTACTTCAGCTCGCAAATAACACTGCCTAATCTGTATGTCTAGATGCTCATTTCTATTATATTTCTCTTGGTTTTACTGCTTTGTGTCTTAATCTTATATGCTTCTTTTTCTGGATTCTTACTGCTTTATATGTTCTTCATTTTTTATGCATGCGTTTTATATTAAGTATTAATTGTAATCGTTACTGGCTCGATCTGGTCTTGTATTACAAGTATCTGTTGCAGTAAGTTTGAACCTTTTAAATCATTTTTCTTCTTCTTTTTTGTCAAGCTTACTAAGTAGAAAAGTGAAAACTATTAGATGTTGTTTTGAAAGTTTTTTTATCTTATAAATTATATTTATGTAAAATTCTAAATAAATTAAACAACTTGATCATTACATAATAATATTGATGTAAAATAACACTATGAAAAAATTCTAATTAATTTTCAAATATGTTAATAGATCGCCGACCTGAACTCTCAAGTCAATGACCTCAGAGGAAAGTTGTAAGTATTATATTAAACACCATTTATTTCATTTAACCATTTCTTATATTACATATTTCGATTAATTGAACATTTCGCGTAAAATGGTGATGATTTTAATAAAACTTAATTGACGAACGCCACTTAAGTCAATTGATATTGTTTATTTAAATAATAATAAATAACAATTTATTAAATTCGTGTGAAATAATTCAAAATTTATTAAAAAATTGGTTTCGAAAACACACGATGTAGTCAGAAAGTTTGAAAAGAAGTCATGTAAATTATCCACAAGCGACATTGCATAATCAAGTAAATTCCCTTTAAAATTCATATTATATGAGAATGTGACTGTGACTGAATCACAAAATAATGATTTTCCGGCGCCGAGCACACTTAACTGCACTTCACTAAAGAGCCTTGTTGTATTCCGAATCGATTTTTTAATTACACCCACGCTACACTCTAATATTGTAAAGGGTCTCTTATTTCTGTTTATTACAATGAGTGTCATAAATAATTTCGTACTTTACTCTTTACTAGTTTCACTGTGTATAGTAGAAAGCTTTAGAAAGCTTTTATACTTAGTTACAATTTTGATATTTGATACACTCATATAATGTAACTCGAAATTACTTACTAAGGATTTTTAATCTGTATACTTTAAAAAAAATTATTAATTTAAATTGATATTGGGCCCGCGTATTTATCATATCTCTTATCTTCATTAAAAGGCATAAAACATTTTGCATAAAGAAAATTAAAATCTCCCTGAAATGGAACAACGTCACTGTTTGTCATTTTGACAATATTAAACTGTTAAAACTTCAGGCATTAGACCTTATTCTGCAACCGTTAACGTTCATTTTCCAGCGTCAAACCTACATTGAAGAAGGTGTCCAAATACGAAAACAAATTCGCCAAGCTCCAAAAGAAGGCTGCCGAGTTCAACTTCCGTAACCAACTCAAGGTTGTCAAAAAGAAGGAATTCACCCTTGAAGAA
Source organism: Zerene cesonia (assembly GCF_012273895.1). Lineage (NCBI taxonomy): Eukaryota > Metazoa > Arthropoda > Insecta > Lepidoptera > Pieridae > Zerene > Zerene cesonia. Next base: position 2,775,677 of record NC_052118.1, on the reverse strand, counting down.
GAAGACAAAGAGGTAAATAGAAAAAGTTTATTCAATAATAAATATTCTTACAATCTCTTTTAAAAATAACGCCATATTTTAATTAAAATTTTAACGTATTAAACCATTATTAATTGCTGAATTCTTTAAGTCTTTCGACTAAAAAAACTTATTACAAAAATATTTTGTGCATTGCTGTAATAGTGAAATTGGTATTTTAACTATGGGTATTATTGAAAATTGTAAAAAAATCCAAGATACACGATTCTACCAGATTTCGCAATTACTACAAAGCACCCTTTTTACAATTATTTAATATCAAATAAATAAGAAATACAATAAGAGCTAACATTCCGACAGGCTAAGAAGGCAGAGAAAGCTGATTGGGCTATCGGGAAGAAGTGATCCCTACCCCAGTTTCATTCATACAATTCCTTTTACACCAAGATGATTTAATTTTAATTCTCGATTAAATTTTAATAAAATATATTTCTTAACTATACAACGATTCTTTATTATATGAATGAGAACAAACCATTATAAAGCCAGCGAGGTGAGATAGTGTGGGACGCGTATATAGCTTAACTTTTGGCAGTTCCAATGATCTGTACATAACTCACAATAATCTACACAAGCTTCGGTTTTATTTGGGAGTATATTGGAGTTCACCTGCAAAGCTTTTATCGCCGCAAAAGTCCACAACCGCTATGTTTGACCAGTGACTAACAATATAAATACTTTCAATGTTATTCTCTTATTTATCAGGATCCATAAATATTGACAATTCGACAATACTAATAGGAATAACTTTTTAATCTTTAAACTTTATCCATAATATGACTAGACTAAAATTTCCGATAATAATAATTTATTAATTATTACAATGAAACCGTGTTTCACAGGGTCCCGCTGCGAGCAAGGTAAAATGTGGGCACAAAAATATATTAAATAGTGATTTTTAGGCATGTCCTTATTTCTTAGCGCAGCGACTACATACCATTGGTAGAATGGTTTTAGACCACGGCAATTGAATCTCTGCTCTTATTTCTACAAAAAGTGGAATAATTCGTTCGACTGATTGTATATAATATTGTTTACATTTACGAAAATTGTGCCATAGATGACACTAGTATACGATGCAATATATTTTTATTTTCTTGGCAACTTTATGAAATCCTTTTTTAGTCTTTATGCCTTTATCAACTGAGAACGTTGGCATTACATACGGCTTCGGGACACGGCTTTCCATGCGTTACTTGCAATTGTCTGCTTTTGATTTTATGACCTGCTTTATATATTTGCTATTCCAACCAAAAGGTCATCGGGGTATGATTTCAGTCCTATTTTTTGGGTTAATTAAACAATCCATAAAGCTATCGCTAGATCCCTGGCACCTGCTTATAACCTTGTACAGCAAGGTCATTACACGTGAGTCTGATAGAATTAGAATAATGCGAACAAATGACTAACAATTCAAAAACATTCATGTCCATTTAAGATATACTCGGTATATATTCAATGCCTATCAATAAATGCTGCTTTGAGTTATGAAATTATATTTAAAGAACAAATATTATCTTATGCTACTTAATGAATTCTTAGTATTTGCTATCAAAACATGATTTTAGTGTCACGAAATATTGATAGCTTTCATGAATATAGAGCTAATGACGTACAGGCTCGCAAGGTGCAACCGGTCGTTAGTTAGTGCTGGACGTGTATTGATGATCGTGCTGCAAATAGCTCAAGTTTGCCCCAGTCATTTGTTCTCATGCCGCCTATGCATCTGCAACTCACAAAATTATTCTCAACTTCATCTCGGATGAAAAATTGGCCATGGTTTTAGCAAATTCGGACCGTAATTATGGTGATTAGAGTCGAAATGAGTTTGGCTAACGTCCAGATTGCAGATTCATATACTTAGAAATACACAGTGTATGTATAATGTATATATACTGTGAATATTTTGAGCATGCTGTTAACGTTTTTAGCAGAAGGAAATTAATACTCCATAATTTTTACAGAAAAAACCAGACTGGTCCAAGGGCAAGCCTGGCGATCAGAAGGTAAAGGAGGAGGAAGTCGAAGCATGAAGTGTGAATCTTCCCCAAAATTGGCCTTTATTTATAAGAACTGTTGCCATAGAAACCACGGTCCATCCTAAAGCATGTGGTTTCACACCCCTTGGCATATTCCTTCATATATATGTAAAAAATTGACCACACATCAACGTCAATATCATTTTATATTATTTATTTATTAAATAAAGTTTTTGTAAGTTAATAAATTAATAAAAATAATTTCTGTATTATGTTATATGTGAGAATGTCATTTCCTACCCTGACCCACCCAAACCGATACCTGTGTTATAAAACCACTATAATCAATCCGTATGTCATTAATTATCCTTTGGTTAATTCATAGCACAGTAATGATTCGTTATAATTGTGTTAAACATTTTATTTCAACTATAATTTATTATGCTCTAGAATAATCAGATATAATTGGACTGTAGGTATGTACTATATAATATCTTTTAATAACAATAAATACGTAGTAATTGGACGTAGTTGCGAATATAAAGCTGTTCAAAATAATAAATATATATATATATATATATATCATTTGGTGAGACTTAAAAGATTTTCATCATTGTTTTCACCTAACAGCGGAAAAAATATATAATTCCACAACATTATACAATATAAAACCTTCGTGTAATATAGTTATCTGTTGTAATATAACAACGTTTTATAATAAACAATAATTAAATCCCATACTGTCAATAGAAATTATATGTATTAAAAGACATAGACAAACGAATGAATTGTAATACATAGTTATTTTGGACTATAATATCACTTTACGCAGACATTGTTAAAGCTGTTATTTATTGTTATATATAATGATTTTCCGCGTTAAAATTAGTTTAAAAGCAAAATTAAATTTATTTGTGAAACAGGACACAGCTGTTCATCCACAAATTATTTGATTCAATTGACTTATAACGGGATCTCGTTTAGTAATGGAAATTCAATTATCATAAATAATTAATTAATACATTTCAAATGAGGCTTTTTTTGACGCAAGATAATTTTAATAAATAAAGATAATTAAATAAGTATCTTAATTAATTTATATAATAAGACGACAATTAGTAATGATTGAAATGACATAAATTACCCACATCGTAACGAATTTATAGAAAATATAGCTTTAAATGCAATTATGTAATGAATAATTTCATTTAAAGCTATCGAAATTTGTAAATATATTATGGAATACAATGAATGAAAGGGTGGTTAATGCGCTTCTGTCGGAAGTCTGAATGAATTAAGCTTTTGTTTGTTTAGAGGATTTTTATCGTAAAGCATAATAGGTATCCAAAAAGACAAGACCTCACCGACCTTCTCAATTTGTAGAAAGTAAATTTAGTGCTAGTATTTTTGGTGCCTAAATTCTCAATAGATTTATATTTAAATATCAGATATGACTGAATTTTGCCTTAAAGAATAACTTCGTTGAGGCTAATTAATAAAACGCGATATATAATAATGAGAGCATAATGTGAGCGGAGCTAAAATACTAATAAAACTATGCACTATAAAGTAAGCAATTGTATAACCGAAACAACAACAAAATCGTCCATTAATATACGAGTTTATGTTAATTTATGATTATATAAGCCGTACACGTCGGTGATGTTATGAATAGGTATGAATTAATTATTATTGATGATAAATGTGGTAGTATTTAACGAAAAACTATTTTAATTAACATAAAGTTCATCTATGTTATTATGCATTGTTACTCCTAGATAATTATTTTAAAAGGTAAGACATTATTTGTATAAAATATGATTAAAGAGTAATGATAGCTTGTTTAAAAAAGCTTATTTTTAGATGATTTAATACAAAAACAAAATAAATTTGTCAAGGCTTAAGCTCTTAATACCACTTTTCTTCAATTATGTGGTTAACCCATTTCCTTATATAACCAATTTTAAATTATTGCCTGCTTCGCCTAGTATTTGCATAAATAGATAGACCTAGAGATTATAACTTATAAGATTGGATGGTTTTTATATGCAATTCACTCACCAGCTCATTAATTATTGCCATAATAAATCATTAAAATATTTTTCAGGCGGAGGCAGAATCGACGCCTGCAACACCTGCAGGTGAGTTATTCATGAGATTTTTTTAAATACCAATAATAGTGTTATGTTTAAACTGTATACTACATAACATGCGTTTGATAAAAGTTATTACAGTTTGTAATTTTTCTACGACTAACTTTTTAATAATGAATTGCGGAAACAAAGACACACAGCACAGACAGTAATTGACTTTTTTTAATTTACTTTTTACCAGTTTCGACACATGTTGTTTTCCTTTATGAGTCAGTCAGTCAGTCTTTACTTTCTGTTTCACAAAAAATTATCGCGCGTTTTATCGCGTCGCTGTTAAGAAAAAATAATTAGTTGTTAATTAATCTACTCCAATTATTATACTATTTTCTTAATTTATTCTTTGTTTTTATTGCAGCGGCTCCCGCGGCAGCTGGTAAGAATTGTAAATTTAATTATGCTACGAAATAATTTTGCGCGCAATTGTCATTTCAAGGAAACAGAACATAATATTCCTCGAACAAAAATAAAGGGTTTCCTCTTTGCATTTCGGTATTGAAACTTCATAAAGTTTAAAAACCTTGTATCGAAATGAAGTGGAAAGTGCGTATGTTTAACACAAGAAATAAACGCAAAATTGAAGTTTCACGTCCCATGTGGGCTGTGGGACAAATAACACATCTGTTTCACTGACATTTTACTCGTCTCCACCGGGAATTGAACCCAGGATCTGTCGGCTTCAATTTAGCTAACCACCTTGCCAGAGAGCCACGAAAAAAAAGTAAAATCTTACAAATCAGAATTATCAGGACTGAGTTATATGTTTTATACGTAGAGTTTTATTAAAATCATTCAAAAACATTTTAACATGCGTAGATACATACAGATATACCTTTCTTAATATTATATTCGTTTGTAAGAAAGTATTAAAATTTAAATATAATTTTGTTGCAGCAACTTCGTAAACAGTTATTAACTTTACATGTAAGTTTTATTTTATAACGACTTCGGCATGACTCCGGCGGATAACATCGCGTCTCTGTTAAATATATTTTTAATTTAAATAGTTCTATTTCAGTTTTATTTGTTAATTTTTTATCATAATGTGAAATTAAATATATTATTCTTATATCACTGTTTTATTTAAGTCACATTCGAAAACATACAATTTATTTGATAAATGAAAATGACGTGTTGAAACTGCTTGACACTGAATGACCTTTTTTATCTTTAATTTTTTTTCTTCTCTGTTATTTTATAGTGCCATTCATTTTGGTGCTCAAATATTTTTAAATCATTTATGTACTAGATTATGGGTGGCGCGTGTGAATTGCTTTCAGGTGATGCGAGCGTATATGCGTATGATCTTAACATAAATTTTTATTCAAATCACACTTCTTCAATCAATATTAACACTGTAAAGTATCCACGAAAAGAATGTTTGAACTTGAATGCAATCCTTTATTGTAATGTAATTGTATTGTAAATGTATTGCCATAAATACATTGAATTGAATTTTAAAACATAAACAAATAGAGAGAAAACAAAACTGTTTTTTGATGATTGGAAATATTTATAAAAAAAGTTTACTAATTAAACCCATATGAACTGAGAGATAAGGTATGATATAAAATTTGATCGTTTCAACAACCAGCGGTGAACTACCTGAATGCCTTATTGGCAATACACTTAGCCGAGTTCATTACGCAAATGGAAGTCCTAAATTCGTAAGGATTTATCACAATTATCGGAAAAAGCTTAAATGGCTTATTGGGTGTGAGCAGAGGGTTTCCGAATTGTCTATAGAAGGTAAGGATCGTAGCGATTATTTCGGACCTAAATGCCGAATGTTATGTACTGACACCTTTGGTCGTTTTTATTGCTTAGGCCTTTCTTGGGTCTTTTATGGTTATACGTTTAGTCGTATAAGAAGATAGAGGAATTTTAGAAACTAAAGTAGATATATTTAGGCATTTATTTATAGAAAATATCTAGTAACCATTGAAGGTCTCTGGTCAATAATTTGCTTCTCTACAGGACTTTTGAGGGACAATGATCAAATACTAGTCATCAACATTTCAAAATCTATTTCATCCATCCAGCCATCGTATATTACGTGTAAAATTGATATATAAATGCATTTGTATTCATCCACATAACTTTTTATATGCGAGTATTATTCATAGACTTTGATCTCTTTCAATAAGAACGAATGAAAACCGATTCATATCATATCCGAAGCCTATACGATAAAAATTATTTTCAACTTTAATTGGATTTGGTTAGATGTGGTTTTCACTCTGCCAATAATAAATAATATTCGAAAATAATAATATTTCAACTAAGTATACTAATCTACGTCTAGGACTATGGAGCACGGTCTGGCTAAGAATCAACATTAGACAAGCTAACTAGACTAGCATTCATTGAATTAATTGCACAGCTGTTGCAATTCGTCACAGCTCTTTTTTGAAATACATCGCTGTAGATGTATTTTCTATAATATATATCATTGTTTCTGATAATACTGTAACTGTAACTGTCACGTTAACGTACATACATACAACAATAAGACCAGCTTTCACCCGCGAGACCGCAGTATTCCTTGCTCTTTACAGGCTTTAATTGAGGTCAAATACCAAGCTTTTAGAGTATATAATTGCGTCAGGATTCTTAAATACGGTTGAGCCATTTTATTGCTACAATGAATGGTTGGAGTCGATTTTTATTTTTATCCTAAATTATACCAGAAAGAAAATAAATGTCAGACAAATCGTATGTATATAAACGTTAAACTACACATATTATATTATATTGTAATTATTTGAATGTTAAGTAAGTTTGGTAAGCTGTTAACATATTTTTTATAGAAACATTGATTATTAAAATCTCCAATTAACAATTATTATTAATTGCAGTATTTCTGAAAACCAGAATATTAAGTGCGTTTAGAAACAACAAATCTGTTTGTGACAACCCTATATTTAAAGGATCACAATGTTTGAGATTCTAGAAATTTCGTCAAGTGTGAAAATGCAAAACTGCTTTGACATTAAATTTAAAGATTTCAAAGCGTAGTGGCATAGTGAAGAGCAGTCATGTGCAGCACATTAACCAGGGGAGGGACCGTCCCAGCTTTCGAATGAAATCTCGGGGATAAAATTGCCTTAATCATCCACCATTCTCTTTATCTAAAACCCTACGTTTGTAACTAATGGAAGGCATTAGGTTTAATTAAAATCTTCCTGCTTTTTAATCTCGATGTAATTGTCTGTTTTTGCTTTTAACAAAGTGATAAAATAGATTAATTCAATTTCTATTGTGTTAAGTAGCTTTCGGAATTATCTTTATTTTGTATTCGGCTTTTTAAGCCGAGTTGGCTGACATCTACGCGCGTAAGGGTTGTGCTAATTTTTTTAAAGATTTGGTGACTCATATTTTATTAGATCACTATCAAACAAAGGCGCTTTCTCGGACTGTACCTTTGTATGTTTAAATCTTTAAATCTACGAAATGGATTGTGATAGGATTTTTTAATAGAGCGATTTCAAGAAGGGGGTACATAATATGTATAATAATTTATATCATATATCAACTACTCCGAATTAAACGCGTGTGAGGCCACAGGCAAAAGCAATTTTTTCATAATTTATCGAACATTGACGCCATTACAACTTACCGAAAATGACATTTTTAATGCTGTTCGTTATTAGATAATGTTTAAACAGCTAGACAGTTTTTGATAAATCTATATAGAAAAACCTGTTAGTATACAGGTACTGTACTAATAATAAAATGCTCAAGAGTATGTTTGTTCAATTGCGCTTATATCTGGAACTGGAGCGATTTGAAAATTATTTCGCTTTTGGTTTTGTAATAGCTTATCCCCGAGTGCATATGTACCACGGATGCTAAAGAGCGCTTATGTCTAAAAAACATAAAAGATTCATAAGGGTATTAAACATTGGGATTTTTAATGTATTTTTAATGTACTCTCACTGGGATAATCCAGGTTGAAAACGGTATAAAAATTAAAAGAATGCCTATTCAATCAGGAATAAACAAAATAAAAATCGAAACCGTTATAATAATTTTAATTCAACCCAGTCTTACATTAGTCTGAGATTAATGCAAATAAAAGATCATTATAATAAAATAAACGATCTTTTTAGCTTCATATAATTAAGTATAAATATTTAGTCGCGTGTATTAACACACTTCCTGATGTAGGATCCACGGTAAAAGTTAATTAATATCGTATGACATATATGAATATTTAATATTCGAATAGTCAAAGGAAACCTTCATTAGTATGTAACTTAATTTTATGCAAAGGGTTTAGCCACACGATCCTAAGAAAGCATAATGAATTATGTCCAAATAGTATTTTGAAAATCACATAATTTCAATTTAAATCGTTAGACAATATTCTAAGGATTTGATACACTTAAACTTCTCTGAATTCTAAAATGTAGTACTGTAAACATACAATATCTATACTAATATTATAAAGCTGAAGAGTGTGTTTTTTTGTTTGAAGGCGCTAATCTCAGGAACTGCTGGTTGGATTTGAAAAATTATTTCAGTGCAAGATAGCCCATATATTCAGGAAGCTATAGGCTATATAAGTACCACGGTCGAAGCCGGCGCGGTGCGCCGAGTAAGGTGACATTGTTCTTTTCACACACAGGCGCGCACGCACAACACACACACAAACACACACACACAAACAAACCCACTGCATGCTTATATTAATCTTTTTAAATAACTGATTTTGATTTTTAAATAATTTAATTGTTAATATCTAAATTTAGCATTAATGTCAAGGTCTAGAGTGGAAGGCGTCGATCGTCTCTAGCACAGGTCTAGGCCTAGTTGAGACGATCGTCGTGACTGATTATTTTGAATCCCATGTATTTTTTTTGCTAAATAAACGATTTTATTATTATTTATTATTATTTTCATCGCTCTCTATATTTAACTAGCTTTCCGGCCGCAGCTTCGCCCGCGTAGTAAAAAAAAAATAGACAGTCTGAGTTTTCACCACAAAGTGTTTCCGTGGGATATCCCTACATACCCTACATTTCATGACTATCTCTGTTAGAAATTTAATCCATATCGGTTCAGCGGTTTAGATAACACGTGAACCGCTGAGGAAGAGACAGACAGAACGATTTAGTTTCGAATTAACGATATTAGTAGGGATGATAGAGTGCAAAGTTCAAAACATTACCTAAGCGCGTGATATAACCACATGAGACATCGATATTTTGAGAATGTTTGTTTTTCTGGCATAAGATTTTACTAACATTGTTTGTTTGTATTTAACCAACTCCATACGGTGGATTTTGGTCCACTTAAGGACAGATGAAATTCAAACGTTCTACATCTATGAAGGATCGGTGATAATATAAAAATTCTATGCGCTTTTGATATTATCCTGATTAGGATCGTCAAGATTGAATTATCTGATATAAATTTTGTTGATTCTAGTATAAAGGCGGGCTTTTTAGTTTTTTTTAACTATCAATTACGTCGTCCTAAATTTTACTGAGTAGAATATTTTGTTTCACATGATATATTCATTTATTATTACAGTATAGGTACGTACCACCGTAAGTACCATAGATATGTAATAACATATCTATGGTAGGTAAGTGGTATCTTCTAAGTCTATCTATCTATCTAATTACTAGAAATAGATTCTTAAAATTCACGATAATTGAAGAGACTCAATACCTACCTTTTGCTTTTTCGTGTCAGTGTGATAACTCACACTGAATTTTTCAGAATTTCTTACCGCAAGCACCTGTTAAGGTGCTTAAAATTCTCTCGATAATAAATGCATTTTTTGTTTCGTATTTTGGCGAGGATATTGAGATTTCATTTCGTATCTCGCTTTTGATGAGTCTTGGTGACGGTAGTTCACGACTACTAGTTTAAAACCTTTTCTTTTGTGCTTATTGTAAGGTTTTGCGTTTTGCATCTTGTATGTGTTTCGCAGATCATTTAAAACATATTAAATAGGACTACTATTAATATATTTCATATTTTTATGCGTTGAAAATGGTTGTAAATATCTTGAGATAATGTTTGGAAAATAAATGATAATTTGAGGATAATCCGTGACTTAATAACAAAAATATATATATAAAAATTATACTTATAATGTATAATTTACTTCATGAAGGCAATTCAATCTACAGTTAAACTTTAATCCAAATAAAATCAAAATCAAACAGAAACAAACATATTTCCAGATATTTACAAATCTAACCGTATTTTCCAGTGCCACAGATCACGCTCGAAACTCTAAGCTGCTGGTTTTGTCAGTTCTATAGTATTCACAAATGCATGCTGCCCGGTCACCCGTTCCTACAACAATTCTTGTGTGACCCCGAGATATTTCGAATCGATTCTGAATCATAGAAATCAGTGCGGAATGGGTCAATTTTAAATCATTCTTACATTTTTTTTTATTGTGGATTGGTGGGATATAACATATTAAAATAGTAAAACTAAATAAGATTCGGTTGGAATTTTATATGTAAGTAAAATTAGGTAACTGTTGGTATTATTGATCGAAGATTAGAAATTAATACGACAACAGGAAGCAATGAGCAGCACCTTTGTTCTTAATGAAATAAGCAATAAAGTCCAATACAAAGAATTAATATTAAGCTTATCTTTCTGTATATAGAAAATGGACATAATATTGACGATACTAGCTTATGACATTATACCTTTACTATTATTACGTCATTAAAGATTCGACATCTATCTTGAATTCTTACTTCGCAAATAATTCGAGTTTTATATCGAATGGTATGAAATAGATAGTAATTTTCGATCGAGATTGATTTAATTTAGAACTACAGTATGATCGTGAGCTGTCTTCGTTTTCAATAGTTCCAATTCAATCGAATAGAACTCGATTGAATTAGCTCTCGATACGCCCGAGAGAAAGCCCGGAACCCCCCAGGAACTACCCAAGCTTATAATTATGACAGTTTAATAAAATACTTTTTTCAGCATTATCGAAAAAGTTTAGTAGTTCATCTTAGAAATTAGTTGTGTGAGGACGTCATATTAATCAAAAGTCACGAAGCTGCAAATTTACATGATTACGCTTCCCAAAAGCGGATCGGTACTGCCACGTCATAATTTCACCGTGAGCTTGCATTTAAATTGAAAATTTGCGTTAGACGACTCATTGCTTTATACGCGTTACACGAAATATGGGAAAAACGAATGTGTACAATTTGAGGATCGGTTTGTCATATTATGCATTATTTATGTGTATCAATTATTTAGATGTAAGATTTCATTATTTGTACGTGTTAAACAATATATTCACACGCCACTAGCATTACAAAAAGGAACAAATTTGATGATATTTTATAAAACATTTTACTTATTAATTATTATTAACTCGATGTTGCTTTGTATTGCGTTTGTACAATAAAGCGTTAAATAAAAAACCTAGCTTTAATTTTAAGGTTAGTTTTTTTTTTTATTGAATCCTTTTCACCACCTTTCTTCTTAATCTAGTTTTCCAATTATATTTTCATTATAGGTAGCTAAATTCCTCTTGAAAATTCGCTATTTCGTGAATGATATAAGTAGTCATAAGTAAATAGTTCAGTACTTGATCCTTTTGACAAAATAATCCGAAATCCCAGACCCTTCTGATAATGATGTCATCATAACTAATAATTTCACAATTCAAAATGCTCTTGAAATAACTTTAAAAGTCTCCTTCCTCATGGCGTTATCGGATATTATCATTAGAAAATGTTAAACGTTACAAAGACGTAGAAGATGACAGTTCAATATATATGAAGTGGTCTGAAACCCATCACCGTATGCCACGGCTCATTATACCGTACCAAACAATCCATCATCCAAATATATAATGCTCACTTCTTCCCCCCCGTGACCTATAAAATAAATGTAGCTTCAAATGTTTGATGAATATTACCAGCTGCGTTTTTACGTGTTGATCTGAAATATATCAAAATTATTGTTATTCTTATTACAGAGAATTAAAAACATTTTTTAGATAAATTGAATATTTCAAAATCATACAAAACCTTAATAAATAATAATTTATTTGCATATTTGATTGCATTTGTGTCTACGAATGAATTGCTCAAGATTTGTTTTGGTTATTTAACAGGCCATAACATTGAAGATAAATAAAAAAATAATAATAATCAATTACTACTCTCGCACAGCCAGAGTTTCCAAGTGTTTATGTAATATATAATAAAAATTTATTCTACAATATAAATTTGTGTTACATAATGCTCATTTTAGTTTCAAAAAAATAAGATACGCTTCCATGTCACATTTTATATTTGCGTCGATTTATCACACCAAAAAACTGCTCTGAGTCGGGTGTCCGCTCAAATGTGCGAATTGTAGGATACGAGAACGTAATATGTTGGATTTTATGATTTAGATATTATTTTTCATAGTCGATGTCAATGACAATTACCTGTAACGTCATTTATTTATTATCTACATTTCTAATATTTATTTATTTATGATCATAACTTCTATTACAAGACACGCCCAGTGCGATATCGATACATAATTTTAATTGTGTCACAATGTTAATTACCAAACTCTTCCGAAACGGCTGGACCGATTCTTATGAAATTTTGTGTTCATATTGAGTATGTCTTAGAATCTATTTTTCATACCCCTTAATGGTAAGAGTAAGGCAGAACAGCGTTTGCCGGGTCAGCTAGTGATATATAACATACAACTAAAATAAATCAAAGCATATTAACGAACTATAATAAATTAAATATAATAACACCCTTGCGAATTCACTCGTGTGACATTAAATAAATCAGCCCTTCAGACTTCTTTCATTTAACTAAAAAATGTACTATTTACTAACTAGATATTAAAACAATAAATTATGATACGATATGTCAATTATATGAAAAATTTATCGACCATATTAAACCTGTGATATTCAATAACAACATATTTACAGGTAATCGTATGATCAGTATTCTGTACCCTGCCAAACCAATATTTTACTTAGTCTCCAACCTGTATCGATTATTTATCGAACCCAATATTGGTCATATATCTTGGTCATAGAATCACGCGTGAAAAGCTGGACCGATTTTACTTTATATTGTTTGTTGAGTTTGCTCATACTAAGAAGAAGGAAATTATGAAAAATATTCGAGAAATTTTGGTAAATATTATTTGAATTAAAAACTTTTTTTATGTATCTTCAGGCGGATTTGAGACTGGTTAAGTTTAACAATTCAAGCTGGCCACTGGCAAAAGCTAGTTAGATATTAAAATGCAATAATGAAAGATACCTATATAGGATTTGTGTTGATTTACAAAAAACTATCGACGTCGTGTACTTGATGGATGAATCTAATCAAGGAACTGCTCTATTTCCCAATTGTGAGTGGATGAAGTTATACCCAAGAGTATTCCGATGTTTGCAAGGATGCTGCTTTTATCATGCTCTATTTATATTGCCTATAAATAAAAACAAACCACGTAAAACATATGTTACAATTGCCTGATCTTTGTTTCTGATATAATTTAAAAAATTATCTAAACATACATTCACAATTATCAATATTTGATTAAATAAGAAGTAATACTATCATATTACATTGTTATTTCATAGGATAAAATATAATTCTACGTCATAGCAATCTTTTAACCTCTATAAATTAACCCCATTTCTGAGATTGCACCTAAAATTAGAACAGATGCAAACCGGAGATAACCTATTTGTACGACAAGCTAACTTCACATGGCAAATATTTTGAAACCATACTCCTATACAGTATGTCAAACACTCGTGTTGTACGTTGCCTTTTCATGCGGGATGCTCGCAAACATTTACCGTATTTCAGTCTGGTAACATGATACGTATCAACATTTGTATGTATTGCTAGTTATGTCTCAAGCCTTTACTCGGCTTTATTACACTTTGTTGTAATAGCAATTACGACAATGGTCCAGAAACATCGCCGTCTATGGTATATCTTACCGTTAGACTGCAAAAAACGTTCAAACAATCCAATCTAACATGCGATATTGCAAATTGACGAAAAATTGTGATACGCAACTTCCGTTTGCAATTCAACGCATGTTTTTTTTAATACACACACACACACACTTTATACACAAAAATTGGTTCAAACAACGAAAAAACATTTTTGTTAATTTCACTAGAAACATCCCAAGTATTTTTTAAATCATCCTTAAATTATGTTGGAATTCTAGGAACTTAAACTTAGGCTCAAAAACAATAAGATTTGTTTTTGGAAAATAATATATTATCTATTACATTATTCCTGTGATATAGCTGGAACTGACTTGAAATTAATACAGATATTCGTATCAATTTCCTGTAGGTACATGTAATATTTCCTAAGGTGTAAATATGCGGGCGCAACCTTGTTTTTTTACTAGCGCTAATATATCGCTTCTACTGTTATTTGAAAGTTTTCAAATTGAAAATTAAAATAACCTAGATATAGAAATGTTCTGTGCAATGTGCTTTATTTTCTTTTCGTTTTCCGTTTCACACTTGCATCGATCTTTCCTTTTGAAGTCGGTTAAAAGTAATTTAACCGGCGTACACTATCGTATTGTTGGAACACAATACATAGTATGGGCATGAATAAACGAACAATGCAAAGAAAGTATTAAAAATTTCAAGGCGAAACCTTGACATTTTTTCGGTACGTCTATAAACTTTTGAGACAAGATCATTTCGACCTATATAATATCTCATAACTTATCACTGGGGAACATAAAATTCTAGATTCATTTGTAGTTTTATCAACTATAATAAAATTTGAATACATAGGTATATTCTATTATCACTCTTATGTATAAACAACTAACTTTACCGCCTGCGACATAACACGCGTGAACAGAGGAAATCCCTAAAGGCATTCGATTTTTCACTGAGGAAAATGTCAATGTCACTAGCCTCCTATTTACTCACAAAAATCAGATCGTTGCGACGTCGAAGAAAAAAACGATCAAACAAATACACATCGCAATATACAACAAAAACAATTTATAATTAAATTCGCATTTATGAAAAGTGTTTGGCATTGCGCATCACTTTGAATGTATTTTAAAATGTTTTAATAAACGTGAAATTTTCGTTTAACATATAAATAAATACTCATTTACCTTAGATTATGCGGCATTCATAAAATCGTTATCGTTAAAGTTCGTAGTAGAGTAGTATTTTCTTTCGGAAAAAAAATCTATAAAATTTTCTTGTGTGGTCTACCAAACGCAACTCACTGAAGTAATAGTACAAGATACGCAAAAACAAAACAAATATTTTATCATAACTGATGTAGTTCTTGGCTTCGTATATTAAACGAAACATTGCTAGGTACGGCAGAAAGACACAGGCGCAAGGTAACAGACGATCTTCCCCCAGACAGCAACTCTCTCTCGAATAAGCCTGTTTGAAAGACAAAGGCATATTAATAAAGATTACAGAGAAGTAAAAAGTACACTTAAATAAATATAAACACGTACCGGAATTCATACTGATATATTTCAATTTTAGATACAAATTGTGTACTTGAAACGTCGCAGGGCTGGGCTTATTTCCTCCTTTCCACTCTCAACAAGATGGTGAATTTTATTACGTATATAATGCTTTACTGTCAGGATCCTTGACACGAGATCCATTGTACATGTATAATTTTATCAATATAAGACAGGAATAAATTCTTCTTCGCGAATCTAAGAAAAACATTGGCGAAAAAAGAGAAGCGCTTTGTTTTCGTTTCATTTTGTCTTTGGATAGACAGCTAAGCGTAAAACAAAATAAATACGCATAAATAAAAATCTCAAATGTTTATGAGACAATGACGTTTTCATATAATTATTCATTTTATATAATATGATTTTTATTTCTACCAACTACTTACGAATATATTGTAATTAAAATTGTTTATAGGTTTCAGTGAATAAATTTAAGCATGAAAGGTTATTTAAAAGTACAGCAACTATTGGAAACAAAAAGTATTCCCTGGAAATATAATACTATGAAGAAATACCTCTTAAGATTGTATTTCCATAACTAGTACGAGTATAATTTAACAAAGAGACAAGCCTTCTTGAACTTCTCTCTTCTTGTTTTTCAATAAGACTAACAACATACACATTCAGAGACCATTTTCTTTGTATTTATAATGAGAGACTAAGTATAAGGAGAGACTATTCTTATCAAAAATAATTAGTTTACTTTCGCTTCTGTATTTTAAATGTATATATTCATATGACCTCAAAAACTTCATGTTTAGGCCACAGAAAAAAAGCATAAAGGTGAACCATTATGAATGTACATTTAAAAGTAAGGATGCTTTATAATTATGATGTCACCGTTGTGAGGTGGCCTTCATACTCAATAGTTGGAGAAAACATATTAATTACATTAAAATAACGTATATTTGACATACTCACTAAAGCGGATGAGCCACTTTCCTTGAAATGTCCATGGTGACAACCTTTTGTCATTGATGAATTAGAGTCTAAATAACAAAATATCACTGAGTTCTAGATTTTATTAGGCACTATTGTACACAACTACAAGAGATTTTTCCTTCCTTATTTAATACGCTTCCCAGTTATTTTATTATATTTCTACACATAATAAACATAAAGGACGAACCTCAGTCGGTTTAATTCGGCAGTCGGTTTGGACCAGCCTGAAAATCAGCGCTGTTCCGAGCTTGTTTCCTAGGGCAATTAGCTGAGACTGTTTCCGTTTGCCGTAAAGCTTATGCAATCATGTATAGGTATCATATTTTTTGGCAATAAATACTTTCTCTTTCCTTACAAATTACTATAAGCACGCACTATACGCAACATGTTCTTTCCACTAGTTTTCCTGCCCTATCTTAACATAGGTTGAGCCTAAATGTTTGATGATAAGGCCACTCTTTGCAATGCAATGAATATAAATGGGATTCAATGGGTTTTATATCTTGCCAAATAGGATATAGTACGATTGGAATCAAGCCGATTGTGTAACTATATTTCGTTTGTTTTTTTTTTGGTTTTGGGGAGACTTGAGTAATTCCGTTGCGTGCGGAAGGATGGGTCAAAGTGTAGAATAAATCCACATACACCGTTTGGGGAGAATAAACTCGACATGATCTCAAAAACTTTCTGTGTACTCCAGAGAAGTGTCTTTGAGCGTTACCAGATTTGAATAAAATATTTCATCCCCAGTGGCGCTGAAGTGCAACAGACATCAAGGAGTATTGTTATATCGTTTATTTTTTATCATCAATACTATAGTACCTAATTAAATTGCCTCATTGATGTGAGATAAAAGAAATTGTTAAGACCTTCAATCACATCATAATGTTGTATTTATGATAACAGAAAATTACATGTTTATAAAATGCGTTGACGTGCCGTCTCAAAGTGGACTGACAAATTTTCTCAACAGCCTATTTCTTTTCTTAACTCTTTGCAAAATTAAGTAACGTCCAAGCAAGCATACTTTTACACTTTTAATATGTATTAATGTGGTTCATTTCTTAATAATGGCAGAGTGGTTTGTTTATACGTAAAATATTACATCATAATATCATGTGAATCATATTATGCAAACGTAAAATTCAATAACTTTATACGTCTAATAAGGAAAATGATTAGAGTAAGCACTGCAGATGATGTCTATCATGTTTGTTGAATTTGCCAAATCTCATTTTGAGGGGAAGCTTTGATTTTTGCTGTTCCAAGTCAATTTAGGAGCTGTTTTATCTTATTAGGAAATAACGAAAACAGGTAAGAATATTATTTCAAATTAGATATATTTTTATCGTCTTTGTTATCGATTCTGAATTTTTTGAGTTTATACATAACGTATGCAACAACAATAGTAATATTTTAAAGGAAAAACATCATAACAGTAGATAGGTATTTAGTTCCACATCCTATTACAAACCTCACGGCATGCTAATACAAATGGAAATTTTAATATGACATCCACGTTTATCTAATTAGTACATCCCAAGTTTTATGTTAAAGGTGACTGCACACCAGTGTACGAACAAGACATCATTGACAAAGGCTTAAAGGTTGTCTATTGATAGAGCACAATTATTTTAACACAAAATATTTATCTGAAACTTATATTTTCCGTTGACGACAAAAACAATTATAATTGACTTGAATTTTGATTGAATAGTTATACTTAGAATTTATTTAGATAAAAGTTTTATTTAGAATTTCCTAGCTATGATGATAGAGTAAACATTTTTACTTACCGTACCCATCCAGAATGTCCGTAAGAACGAAAAAAAGGACAACAAAGAAGTAGTAAAAAACACCGATGCTTATTTCTATCGATTAATTCTTAATAATTATAATTGTATTATTATCACATTACTATTTTCTTTCAGGGAGCCCTTTACGTTTCAGACATGGCAGAACACATTAATAATTTAAACTAACACTTCTATTTAATACACACCAAATTCATAAGACTTATAATTTGTTGCTATAGCATTACCGCCTCCCTTCTTCACTAATCTTCCATACGTTTTGACAGCTCTCACACGACTGACAGCCTAATGCCAAACGCTATTGTAATTTCACACAAATTGTGGCATCGAGAGCCGTAAATAGAAGCACCTGGATACAATTAAATCATACAATTATAACTAAAAGCGACATTTCAAACGTACACTCCAACACAAAGCAAACGCCGCTCCTCTCGAACTAGGTGCTTAACATTCTTTGCGCTTGGGAGAAAAAATTGTTACCGCATATTTTTAAATGAAATATATTTCAATACAGGAGTAACTACGTAGTGACAAAAATATATAAGAAAGTATTTTTTTTAATAATAATTTAATTTATAATGCGTGTTGTTATACATCATTTAAATTACTGTATATATTTTTGTTAAACCATAACATATCACATCCGAAATGTAATTAAAGTCGTTTAAAATTTTAACATCTATTTAAATAATCATTCATAACACTATCGTATTAAAGAGACTTTGATGTTTGTAAGGCTTATGAGAATAATTTGTTTATTTATGATCGATAAGTCGTTTATATTTTATGTATAAACAAAGACAAGAGTTTTCAACCACGACATATAAGGACTTATTTTAACTGTATGATTTTTTCACCGCAAAAATATTGCTAGCAACACTACAAAGAGGTCTTCATAACTGATTCTGTCTTCGGGGAAAGAAAAATTGTTTTTATTCGTTACCATAAATAAATAATGCTAAATTGCGTACGAATAACAGCGCTGCCGGCGACTTTGATTAAGTAGCTTTGTTTTCTTCGCTTTTTAATGTAAATGTGTTGGCTTAAAGGTATTTGAAACAAAAATTAATTCAATCCATTTCGCACACATATTCAATTTAATTTATACTTTTTAAATCCAAAAAAAAACAAAAGGTATTAGATTTTATTAAGATATGTATGTCTTTAAACGTTAAATTTAATCCCACATGCTGGATTTATTTATTTGAATCATGCAATTGCGTAAGTTAAATAACTATTATTAAAGAAAGAAATAAAATAACAATTTCTCATGTTATTATGACATTATTTAAAAATCGAATAGTTCTATACACTTACCTATACGAAGATGGTTTACCTGTAATTATTAACGAAGTTTACGAATATGACAATGATAATAAATATACGTAATGGAAGAAGTAAAGGGTTGTCGATTTGACAATAGATGAAGACATTAGAAAAGGGCCAAACAAGGCTGACATAAACAAATATTTGTTATTTTATCTAGTAAAGTCGTAAACTTAACCGCACGTTCATCACATGTTTTTTTACTAGGAAAAAAAGATGTATCAACCAACCCCAGCTATGAGAGATAGGAAAATCGTTCATTTGAATTCTTCCATAAGATGTGTGTTTGAGGAAAACGCTTCATGTTACCTTATAAAGGAAATCTTTTGTATTTGCTTTATTGTTCCTTAATACATTCAAGACTTATATGTATGGAATTCTTGATTTCACAAATGATCTCGCAAGGTTTTACGAGGGGAGTCAGAGCGACTCGTGGCATTTTATGTTTCTGTCCCTTCTTCAATATTATCTTTTCCATATTATTCAAGAAAATGCATAATGTACTTTTATAAAAAAAATATAATAAATTGTTTAAAAATAAATAATTTGTTGATAAATTAAAATTTATTTAATTTAATAATTAAGGCGGGATCGTAATTTTTTTCTATTGTTTAAAATTTTCTCATTTATAAAGCATTCAATGTCATAAAACGAAAAATTAAATCTGAAATTTTTTCGTCTGCCTATCTATTTTAATAACAGGCTCTATTTTTTGTATGAAACAATGTGTAATTTACGAATATTCGCAATATGAATACTAAATATCAAATGCTTAGCCGTAATTGATACCATTACAAGAGCATTGACAATTAACGGCCCTCCAAATGTCGCCAATACGCTATTTCGAAGTCGTTAGTAAACTTGGCATCAAATTCAAATAGAATTAATGAAACAAGTGACCAGAGAGATGGAACTTCCCACAGTCGCATTTTCATGCCGTTGACAGAAAGATAACCCCTTACTAATGCAACGATTTTCCAAGACGTTACCAATTTTATAAATAAGAACTATTCCAATGCGGCTTCTTATGCAAACATCTCCAAAGAATGTTACTCTAAGCAGCAATGTAAATTGAACTCTATGAAGAATTTGTTTTGTGAAGTATTAAGGTCGTAGATATTGTGTCAGAGCCGTTACTCAGTACGTCCACTCAGTACGCTGGTATCTTTGATAGAGAGTTCACGTGTTTTCGGTGAATGGAAATGAAAATACGATGACTTCGTATCGTAATGAAAACATCGGGATGTAAGGTTTTATGTGTTTTAGATGATATTATAGAAAGTGAAGTTCTGTGGTATATGAACTTTTGAACTTTGAACTTTTTGGTTGATAACGATTATAGGTTGACAAACAGTTGATAACATTTGACATCTCACATCACTATTGTATACCAGGTAAGCTGTTACAATACCGCTCGGTGAATCTATTCTAACATTTTATAGGATGTTTGTTGTAATTACTAATTTAGGTTTTTCAACACGAGACACGTTTTCTTTAAGAAACGAGTAATGTGCATTAATTTGTTTCGGCAATATAAACAATACTATAGAGCAGGACTTCAATGGCAAAAATAAAGATTCATTCATATAACGCCTGTTATTGATTTTTTTTAATTTTAATTAAAAAAAACACATTATTGTGATCATATGTAGCATTTACATAATAATTTAGTGCGGAAAAATTATAAATGATGTTTCTTATCGAAACAATAAATAATTTAAATATTCACAGCCGTGTAGAATTGAATATATTTAATTTGAATTATTCTCAAGTCGGTTTCTAGTGCTCTTATAATCTTTAATAATAGTTACGTAGGATGAAACCTTGAACAATTTGACGCCTCGTTTTTATACATTTCAAGGTTTATGAACAATTATATTTTATGCTTATTCATTGCAAATTGTAATTGAAATGCAATTACTCTAAGATAGGTTTTTCGATGCATTCGTTCGCGAAAAATACATGAAAGTTTAAAATTTTATTCCTTTTAAAACGCTTGGAGTCGGTGAGAAAGAAATGTTGTTTTTCACTTTAAACAACGCAGTAATATTGTTGAAATATCAGAACGAAAAGAAAAGATGTGCTTCTTTACCTAATATAATATGTGTCAAAGTGTTTTGATTTAACTTTAAATAAGTATCGTTTACTAAAACACATAAAATACGTTTTAATAAATTTAATCCGCGATACATCAGGACAATAAAATAAACTCGTGAAATCTATACAACATTATAATATTGTCACCTACTCAAGATATATTAGAAATAAAATTGTGTTTTTAAAGTGGTCATAAATTAGTCTAAAGCAGTCGTACATACAAACAAATAGATAAAACTAATAAAAGCGTATTAAAAAGGTCCCGATTTTGTTGTTTTTGTTTATTATTTTAATCCTTATTAAGTGACGTCACAAAGCAAATTATTTAATGATGCTGCTATTAGTGTGTCAGTAAGGTTTAAAACCAGAGCACGTAAGAGTTTACATTGCTTGTGTACATCTGACGGCCTTGAGCATTTTGTCTAAGAGTAAATACGTTTATCGATAAGCTAATTTGAATACTTACATATATAAGGACTAGCTAGTTGTTAAGCTGCTCTTGGCCTTTATAAAATATATTCAGAAAGTCTTTATACTGGCCATTTTTTAAAGATGCAAATATTAGGTAGTAAGGTTATTTGACGAATTTCTTATTTTAAAGGTACCTAAGCTTCGAAAGGAACATCTTATGAAAAGATATAAGGGAGTATACTCAATACTCATTAATTTGTTTCTAAGTGGAACATTAGCGAGCAAATATATGGAATACACCTACTCATATTTTGTATGAGTAGGTGTATTCCATACATATATGTTGAATTCAATCACATAAAGTCATTTAGAATAAACATATAATATTTATTTGCAATAGATAGCATACATAAATATTAAACTATAAAATGACAATATTATTTTTTTTTCAATTGGAATTTACAAAAAAGTTAACATTAGAACTTGCTATAAATTTAAGCACATTATGAAAATATCATAAAAGCTAGTTCCAAACGATCGCCTCCTTGGTACAGTGGTTAACGCGTGAGCGTAGAACCGAGGGGTCCTGGGTTCAATTCCCGGTGGGGACGCACAAAAAAAAAATGTCTCGGTCTGGCAGGACACAGAAGGTTGACCGCCTACTTGTCCGTAAAGAAAATCGATCAGTGAAACAGATGTACATCATCTGCCCCATACCCCACTAGGGGACACGGGACTTCACACACACTAGTTCCAAATAAGACTGAAACGTGAATTCATTTACATAATATTACCTGCACATATTACATATAGCATGTTTAATTATTGCTTATTACGACTCTTACGCTACATTAGGTCACATACGCGAAGTGCCGTCATGCTCTGCCTATAAACAGCTTGACTGCTCACGAGTAAACAAATTACGATCAACACACTGACAATTTTTTGTTCGATTATCTGATATTTATTTATTGAGCAATGAATTTGACGTATCTTGCCATGTTTTCATAACACTATGACGGATGATACATGATTCCAAATATACATTGACTTGTCTCATGCCATGACTTTTGGTTACTACTAAAATATTCTGCGTTAATCTGTGCTATACGTATAGTTTTATGTTATCTGAGGTTATACCATATTAAAAATACGTGTTTTTTTTATTTGAGTAACAAACCTTTTAACAGCGGAATATACAATCTTATATAGGTGGCAAGGCCGTCTTCGATAAGTGCAGATTTTCCCATCTTTATATTATCTGCCTATAAATATATATATCTTAGCAAAACATTTAATATACGCTATAAAATTTTATACGGTTAATAAGAAACCGCTTCGTTCCCAACAAATGGCACGATTTAATGGAAATTTTTTAAGCTTTTAAACTTATATAAAATATGTGTTTCAGGTCAGAAACGGGCAGAAGTTAATTATTTGAGAAATTTTGAAAGAAAATTTTCGTTCTACCCTAAAAATATAAAGGCAGTACAAAATATAAAGTTTTAAAGGTCGAGATTTCTCTACGGGGGCATTTGTTTCCCAGATAGTCTATTGTTATAAAGGTTTCTGTAAAATCTCATTGAAAAACCTTTTAATAGCATCTTGCTACCAAAAACCCCTGAATATTTTGTGTAATGAAATCTAGATCCAATTTTACTGATATAGCATTTACAGTGGCGGGTAACGTTTAGCATTTACAAAACTCCTTATTTTTTTAGGTTACATCAAATAAAATATACTGTATTTACTTATCATTCACTCATAATTCATCATCAACAAATATATGTTCCCACTGCAGGGACACAGGCATCCTATGAGGGTTCAGGCTCTGATCCACCACGCTGGCCAAGTGCTGGTTGGCATTTGCCACATGCTTTTTAGCTATTAATCTATAATTAATTAAGGTCATATTTCCCAATATGCAGTGGTGGATCAGTGGTGAGGACCTCGGACTTCTAAAATCGATAAGTCGGGGTTCGAGACCAGGCGAGCGTGCAGGAACTAAACATATTTTTCAATTTATCTGCACATGGGGATAACATCACCATAGCTCGATACTGTGAAGGAAAACATCGTGAGGAAACCGGCATGTCCGAGAATTAAAAAGTTCGACGACATGTGACATCTGCCAACCCGCACTTGGCCGCGTGGTGGATTGTAGCCTGAGCCGTCATAGGAGGCCTATGTCCCAGGAGTGGGAACATATATGGGCTGATGATGATGATTATTTTTAATTGACATGACTATAATTCCTAGATACCAGATATTAGTAAAACACTGAAATCTAAAATAAAAGTAGATATAATGCACGCTGTGATGGATCGATTAATATTTTAATTTTATATCCAACGTAACCTAGATAATCTCTGAAAAATTTCAACTGTCTAACCATCATTATTATGTCGCATATGTCTATCTTGGTGAGAGACAGACGGACTGACAGACAGACGGACAGCGAAATCTCCGTAACAAAAAAATGGGACCCCCATTTTACCCTTTTGGGTACGAAACCCAAAAAATCTAATCCAAAACCTTAACCCAGTGACCGCGTAAACGTCAGTCGGCATCAATGTTGGCTATATTATTCATTGTTATCGTCTCAGACATACGTCGCTTTGAGACACTCCAGCCCTTGTTGCCGTAGGCGTATGCCATATACCTACTCGTACGTATATAGAATTACCGTAGAAAATATTTTCTCCTTTGTCGCAACCACTGGTTTTTCTTAATAAGCCTTTATATAATACTTTATACTTTATACAATACATACAAGCTTGTACGTTACACGAGATCATGTAGAATATCAAGATTCATACCCTTATGCTATACCAAAAGGGAATATATTAGATGAGATGAAATATATTGGTCGAGAATTTATATTACATTATATTAGTTGCGTCCCGCGGTTTCACCTGCGTAAGTCCGTATCCCGTAGGAATATCGGAAAAAGAGTAACAAACGCACCTTACAAACTTTCACATTTATAACATTAGTAGGATATCATAGGATGTCTGCGAATTATGTTATAGTTCTTTTTGCAAAACAAATACTATATATATAAATAAAATTAACTGATAATTAGGATAAGGAAATTTGAAATAAGTAGGTACCTACTTCTTCAAAACAAATAAATTCAAGAAATTCAAATGAAACTAGAACAATTTTAACAAAAGTTTAAATGAGTTTCCATGTAAAGGTTCTCGAACATCGAACTTTCTTTTTATCAAAGTTTTTTTAACAAAAACTTGACTAAACTAACAACCTGGCGAATTGAAAACATGCTTGATCTCTTAAAATGTATGAATAATGAGCAAAAAATCTTTTAAAGTCTGTTTTTATTGGAACAACGGTAGAAGTTTAATCCACGAAGCGTAACTTTGTTCCTCGAATGGAGTTTATCGTTTGAATGATCAATAGATTGTGTGTAATATTATTTTAAAGAACTTATAAATACACTTGTCGTCAAAAAAATCGGCCCACCTTCATTTTGTATACTAACTATCGATTGTTTCACAAATAAATCTTTTCACACTGTTGTTTTTTGTTGTTAGGGTCTGATAACATGTTTCACATTATGTTTGTCGTAAATCTTACTGCACTTGAAGGTACTTGACAATTTTTTATGCAGAAATACTGTTAAGTGATGAGTTGACGGTTTAAGTCGGGACAAATAATGCCCGTGTTCCCAGTTCAAAATTGACTTTTCTCGGCATCGCTTGTAAATCACGTTAAGTTAAATAACTGATGCTATAGTTCTGATTAATTTTTGTAAAAATAATGGATACTTATGAAGCTGAGGCGGCCCAAGTTGTGGCTTTACTGCAACAGGGGTTAAGTCAACGTTTCGTGGCTGGGAGGTTAAACCTCAGCCGATCTGCAGTTCGGAGAGTTTACCAAAGATTTCTAGAGACCGGCCAATATCGAAGAAGGTCAGGATCTGGAAGAAATAGGGTGACAACTCAAAGGGACGACCGCTATATAGTGTTATCAGTTCTACGAAATCGACACCTATCTGGTGTAGATCTTCAACGACGCTTACTTGAAGATAAGGGGGTGGCCATAAGCACCAGTACTGTTAGAAGAAGGCTTCGGGAACAGAATTTAAGACCTCACAAGCCAGCAACAGGGCCGCAATTAACCACAGC
>NC_052118.1:2735974-2748257 GCF_012273895.1 Zerene cesonia | reverse complement strand
CGATTTTGGCCGGCCATGTGGCTATTTAAGTGGCGTTATTAGAAAGGATGACTAATTTTGTACCTTTTAATAAATATTCTATTAATAGAATAAAGATTATAGCTTACAGAAAGGGTTAAATACTTCAACCAATCCGTAGTGTTTATTTGAGTATTTGCATGTGTCTAGCCAACTTCAAAATAGCTGGCGCCGCCGCCCGGAAGATGTATTTCTATAAATAATGGATATTGTAATCTATACTAATATTATAAAGAGGTTTGTGTGTAAATATGTCTACAATGTTATCACATAAAAACTACTAGACCGATTCCAAAAATTCTTTCACTATTAGAAAGCTGCAACTTCATTAAGTGACATAGGCTACATTATATGTACTACGAGTGAAGCCGAAGCGAACAGGTAGTATGTTATATATGATATGATTTTTAACGAATATAATAAATAGCATCAAATATAACAAATGAAATTTTCATTGCAGTCAGTAATAGAAAGAATAAAACCTATTTCACACGTCAAATTTTATTGAATGAATAAAGTATGTTTTACCGTTTAAACGCCAATGTATCCAATGCACTGCATAATGTGCGTTGTAAAACATTATCTATAATTTACAAATAATTTAACGCATGTAAAATGATACGCGTGCTTCTTCATTACAAACTTCCTATAAACACGTTCGAGGTCCATGAAAATTATTATTAGCAGGTGATAGTATTAGTTGGAGTGGGATTCACAATATTTAAATTGAATTTGGTATGCGAAGGGAATTGTGGAATGATAAAGATTGGGTCAGTGTTTGACCCTTGGCTTACTTAGATATCCTACTAATATTATAAATGCGAAAGTTTGTTAGGGTGTGTGTGTGTTTGTTACTCTTTCACGCAAAAACTACTAAACCAATTGCAATGAAATTTGGTACGTAGACAGCTGGACAACTGGAATAACATATAGGCAAATTTTTATCCCGATATTCCTACGGGATACGGACATACGCGGGTGAAACCGTGAGGCGCAGCTAGTGAATTTATAAATCCTAAGTGAAATGCGCTCTTATAATTATAATCACGATGTTTATGAGTGAAATGTAAAATTAATGTACGTCAATATTTTTGAGTTAGCTACAATTCTGCAAAATAATTTTGGAAAACGGATATTTGGATATTTATGTGCGGTTTTGAAATTGCCATAGACAAAACTGTCTCCAGATTGAGTCGTTAAGACAGCATCATAGCACACACTTCTTATTGGAGTAAATCCAAGTGAATCCATAAACGAACGACTCTAGGATTCCATTTGCTCTATGGATGTGACATTTGGCAATTTAGTTGCAATTTCAACAGACTATCGTACTCTTGGCGGCAACATTAAGTAATGCAAGTGCTTTTGACAGGATTTAGAGCGAGTTTGCTGATCTTTAAATTAACCAAATTGAATCAACTAATACGTTATTGTACAGAAAATTCCGTAATATACTGAAAAACGTTCGAGAGATTGTTACATAACTATACCATGAAGACCTATCAAACTTTTATGATTTATGTATGAGATAATTTTAGTAAGTTACGCTTAATGTATTTCTTCTTCGTATTACTTGCAGCGTTCGTACATTTAATAAAGATGAAATATGCATATTTCATTATTGCTCTCGATGAAGATCGGAGTTATAACTTGGGTTCTACTATGCGCGCGATTGATTTTAGAACTGACGAGTTGATTGTAGAATTGAAATTAGTAATTTTTTTATTTTGCAGTAGTTTTTAGTGCTTAATATAATATTAAAGTCTTCTGTATAGATATTATGTATAAGTTTATATGGAAAAGATGCGGTGACACAAATTGGCTTAGTGATCCTTACTGTTGTATCAGAGATTTTTTTTTATATGTCATCGTCGGCAATGGACCTGATGGGTCGCCTGATGGTAAGCGCTACCACAGCCCATGAACATTCGGAGTGGCGTGGATTGCAAACCTTATGCCTCTACAAATAGATTGCCGACTTCAAATTGGAAAGATATGAAGAAAGGATTGACGAGAGGAAGGAAGGACGGGTATGTGTAAGGAAAAGGATATGGGCCTTCGGCTCCCCCGCTCACCGAACGAAACACAGCAGTATGCTATTTCAAATGATTAGAACTCCTAGGTGTACGTAATCAGTTTATTAAAAGGCTAGATTCCATAGAGTAAGCATATACTTTCGAACTAAATTGCCCGCTTTGAAATTTATCACGAAATTACCGGTTAAAACTATTTTAAGAAGCGAGTTTGAATCTATGAATAAAACAATATTTTGCAAAGTGCAGAGATTGTAAGAGTTTCAATATGTTCCGATGAAGGGAGGCAAAGTTATAGAAAGTTCCTTCACTACACGAAGAACACGTACCGTCAATATTTATCCGTTTGCACAACATTTTGTTGTGAAATTTTGCTTTTAATTTCAAAGAGTTCTAGATAACGAAGATTGAATTTCATCTTACAGTCCGATAAAGAGAGAAAATAAAAACCTTACTTTAGAATTTCAAACTATTTTTTTTAATGCACGTAGATAATAATAATATCATCATAACACATTAAAAATCTCAAAAGGGCCTCTGCGTGTTGGATCTGTGTCCCCACGTAAGCCTTCCAAAAGACCGGGTGCCTTCCTTCTGGGGGTACCCGAGTATTATGGAAATGAGAAACATAATAATAATAAAACACTTTATTGCACACACATAAAACAAAATAAGTATAAAAAAATATTCACAAATAGAGTAAAAGCGGTACAAATAGGCGGCCTTATCGCTAAGAAGCGATGTCTTTCAGGCAACCTGTAGATAATAGGTAACTATTAGATAATCGATGGTTTTTCTGAGGACGAGGTGAATAAAATGTGTTTTCATAAAAAAACTTCTATGGGGATACGTGCTATGATTTTTTTAGATTATTGGTAATATTTTACTGATTGGGAATGATGTTTATGTCAATAATGATAGTGAAATCTATTTATGCTTATAAGTATCAATTTCATTCGAACCAGTAAGTATAATTCCTGTCATTAGCGCGTTCCAATAAACAAACTCATCAGCTTTATATTGTTAGTATTGGGTGGTTTTAGTATTGATTATTGTAGGTCAACTAGTTTAAGAATAATTTAATTAGATATGACTATTTATCTTCCAACTACAATTTGTAATGCATACTTTATGAAAAACTAGCTTTCCTCCTACGGTTTTGCTTAGTTAGTTAAAGCAAAATATATACAGCTTTTACCCCCATAGTACATTCTTAGTACTTTTGATTTTCGGTGTAAAAAGTATCCTATGTCTTTTCTAAAACTATCTCCGTACAAAATTCAATCCAAATTGGTTGATTGGTTCGTGCGGGAATAAGAGACAGGTAGATAGATGGAGAGAAAATAAACTAACCAGGTGTAGCATTGACGAGGTTAACAATAAAATTTAATACGAATAAGAATAATATACACCGCACAAATTATAATGTAACTAACATGTAACACAGCCTGAAATTCAATTGCCAATAAATTGAATACATATATTTTATCTATATTTTTGCTATATTCGTTTATTTTCAGAAGGACCTAATTATTTTTTTGAGCCTGATTAATGTATTTTAATAAAGCTTCTGAACGACAAAATTTAATTGCTTAGTTATGTTAACATTGCCAAAGTTTTGCCTGATGTGAATATTTTAGAAAATCCATCGTAAAATTATGCTTAAACCAATTTTGGAGCGGTAAATTGAGAGCCTGTAAACCTTGAACTATATGAAGAATAAACTAAACTAGTTCTTAATTTAAAAACAATGTAATATCAACATAGTGAAATAATTAGAGGTATATCGATATCAAGGGGAAAAGGCGAATAATTAAATAAAAAAAGGTATTAATAAAGAATTGACTGGGAAGGGTAAAGAAAAGGATACTAGTTCTTAATTAAAAAAACAATGTAATTTCATGATAGTGAAATAATTAGAGGTATACCGATATCAAGGGGAAAAGGCGAATAATTAAATAAAAAAAGGTATTAATAAAGGATTGACATGGGCGTCCGGTTCGACTTCGTTTCAAATCAGGCTTGCTAATGAATTTAGTAGTTTATAATAAAGCACTTTATCATTGACTTTCAGAAAACAATACTTATAGAATAAATACATTGGTACAACAATTATGGGTGACAAATTGATTGATTACGCTTTTTGTTATACCACAGATTACAGAAAAAGAAATAATAGATTTTTTGACAGCCTGAATTCGCGTTGGTATATAACAACATTGTATGCATTCAAGCAACCAGCACATATATCCAGCTGCTTTTTGAATATTCGCAAAAATTTTTACCGACTGTATTAGGTAGTCTTATTTATATGCAGGCATTACCATGGAGGCTATAAAGTAGAAAAATCTCATAAGCGTTATCGCGTTCTTATACCATAGAACATAAAACCACATGCAAATGTCGGCATAAAAAAATTCAAATTCGTAGGTATAAACGCCTGCTGACCCGTATAAGTAAGTTTTATGTTTACCTCCCCAATGCGGTCAGAAAATGTCGTGTCTTACATTATTCATTTTGAGAAAATATTTTCAAATTCAAATTCAAATTCAAAATTATTTATTGTGATTCACAGGTTATTAGGAAGGTATTACATAATTATAAGTTCTACTGTGATCTGCCATGTGGCGTACAATTAATTTAATAATGTATTGAGAATGCTTGTTTTAACGCACGTATAATAATCATGATATCTTCAAAAAAACTAACAAAAATGTTAATCAAAAATAAGTTGCCTCAACAATAATTAATAATTAAATCGACTCGCTTAATAAAATGCCAACACACAAAAAACTCCGCCATGACACCGGCATAGATTTTTGATAGAAATAGAAATACTTTGTTATCATGATAAGAACATGTATTTGAGCACGATTAACCAATGACTGACCTCATTTCTTTTTTCTCTTTGCATCTTTGTTCAAGTTAAGATATATATAGTAAAATCTAATATAGAGACAAAAATAATATTTATTTCAATTTTTCTCGCGGATAAATCACTAGCCAACACGCCATATATATTTATATTTCTTGAATTCCAGCTTCACGGTGCGAGCTTTGAAATAGAATTATTACTGAGCTCTATAACTTGCGAAATGCATTAATAGAATCACATTAGTTGAAGACGGAGTTAAATCTGCACGTTATTCAAATACTACTTCATGTTGACTGCTTCCATTTATTTGCGTGATTGATCGTGGATTCTGATTTGTAATATTATATACAACGTTATTGAAGGGATCAACAAGATATATCTTGTTACAGTTAAACGACGTCATTTCAGTATTATTTTTTAAAACAACACTTACTCATTATTTTCAATAAAAAGTAAACTATTGAGTTAAATAAAGAACCCAATAATATAAAAGCATGTTAAGAATTTCTATCAAAAGTCGTGTTTCAATTTCCCTGGAACAAAAATTCTCTTAAATAACATTCCGATCGAGTTAATTTTATAAACATTAGACGCCGATATAATAATAATCTCTTAAAATAAAACACAATTGTAAAATCGTAGCAAACGGCACAAGTATAAGTAAGTGTTTCTTGTCTTATATATAAAATTATCGTGCCAAAATGTAACCTTACTCCTTCGAAACGGGTGGACCGATTCAAATGAAATTTTGTTTGCATATACGGGTAGGTATGAGAATCATCCAACATCTATTTTTTATAATCCTAAAAAATAACAATATGGCAGAACAGCGTTTGCCGGGTCAGCTAGTATAGTTATATATCTATCACATTTTACTCGCCGTCCGCACCACACTCAACGCTCGTTACCCCAATTTATTGGCCTTAAGTGGAAATTTATACTATTCGTGGTTTTGGTCTTCGCACGTGACCGAGAATTATTGTAGCCAAGCTGTGGAGAGAAAATATTTAAACATAATATCATAAAATTTAATTTTATGTACAATATAACGATTTTATATATAATATAAACTTGATTGTTAAGTTTTATTGTATTTTCTTGTGTTTGATTTTACGCGAGTATTATACATTTAGAAATTAAAAACTTTAACGGATTTTAAATGCGATTTATTCATTATATTATTAACCCGACGTTTCGAACACTCTACAGCGAGCGAGGTCACGGGGAGACTCTCCTCTCTCAGTAATATAATGAATAAATCGCGTTTAAAATCCATTAAAAAGTTTTTAATTTCTAAGTTTTATTGTATTTGAAAAAATCACAGTAAAATTAAACAATATTTTTTGTAAGTAGTTATTAGAAACAAATATATTAATACATTTAGGTAACCCGTGAAGTTCTGAAAAACAATATCATGCTTTCCATTACTAAATTTGATTTAACTATTTATTACAATTCTATCCCCAACATTATTACCATATTTTCATATCCTTTTAATCACTGCGGAATATATGACTGAGTGAGACAAACTTTATTCATGTATACGAAGTTGAGAATATTAACTAGCTGGAAGCCTACCATGGACTTTATTTGAGATTTAATTTACGACCTAAAGAGAAACGCTTCACTGTTTCATACTATTACATCGTTAAACGGACCAGTTTAGGTAGTTACGTTAATAAAACTTTGACCGAGTCGCAAATGTTTTCGCTCGTCCAATTTACATCATATAGAATTTCATAATACAGCATCAAAAATTTTAATGTAGTGTATAATTAAAAAATAAATAAATAATCTTTATTTTCGTAAAAACGTTACAGGTGTAGTAATAAAGTAACTAGTTTAAGTTTTGTTTCAGGAGTCAGAGGCTTCTCCCAATTGTGTTCTTTTTATAACGTCCTTAAACAATATAAAATTTTCTAAGTATTAAGTGTAAGGGTGTGTGTTCTGGTGTGCCTGTTAGTAAATCTATACACGTAATGTATTTATTGGAAGGCTTGTGTGACTGGATGTGACTGGAAATTGAACATTAATGAATCATTAATAGATGTATAATAATATCTTTTAGATTTAACATCTATAAATTTTATACGTTTAGGTAAGTCCAAAGTTGAATAATGTTAAAATATGTATAAAGATTTTGTATATTTCAATCCTCTTTGAATATAAGTGATTCAGAAATATCGAGAAAAACGAACACTTAAAATACCTTGTTCTTGAGTCACAAGTGGTTAGTTTGAGATTCGATCATTTGGTAAGAGATCAAAGGTACCTAAATAAAATATTTTTTTAATAAAAAGCACTCATCGCATTTTTCTTACATACATTTACGTCCCTCGTCTATAAAATATTATAAAAATTGAAAATGTTATGACCATAAAATTATAAAACATACATTCACATGACATATTTTTGCTTGAAATGGTAATATTATTTGTGGTTTGTAAATTATATAGATACCTACGTGACTTCTTATTAATTAATTTAATATTACGTATATTATAAAATACGTATAATATATACTGCTAAAGTGTATTATAGTATGTTCTTTCTTTTTCTTTTTATTCAATGAGCCCATAAACCCCACATTCTTTTTTATATCATGCTGGGCAACTGAGCTTCTGGTTCTCATGATAGTAAGCGATCATCACCGCCTAGAACATTTGCAAAGGTAATGCCTCTGCGAATGCGCTGCCCGCTTTAAAGAAGAAGGAAAGAAGGAATGAACTGAGAAGG
The DNA here is from genome assembly GCF_012273895.1 of Zerene cesonia. Classification (NCBI taxonomy): domain Eukaryota; kingdom Metazoa; phylum Arthropoda; class Insecta; order Lepidoptera; family Pieridae; genus Zerene; species Zerene cesonia. The sequence goes on along the minus strand of NC_052118.1, from coordinate 2,740,595 downwards.
GTAAGGAAACGGAAACTCATCGCAAACTCATCGCATGAAAAACAATAGCATGCTACTATTTCACGCCTGTCTTCTGTGGGGGGTGTGGTCGCCGGTGCGGGCTGGCTCAATTATGCCTAAGCGAGCTCAACTCATACATTAAGATTAATTTCGATCCATTTAGAGTTACACATTCAAACGCCGTGAGTACTCGTGAAGAATGCTGAAATCTCTCAGGATAGACCATTAAAGAGTATTTTATTGTTATGTGTGAGATTTAAATTTTTGCATATGGTATTGATTTTTGTTAACACAGTTAAATTGAGACATAACTCACACAATAACAGTCCAATTTATATGCAATTAAATTAATTATTTTCGTGTTGGCAACTGCCAATTTATTTCGAATATTGTGCATACAAATATAACGAAAATCTACCTGACACTCCAAATGTTTCTATTTACATTTTGTATTGTATTTTCGGGCAGAGGTGGCTCAGGGGTTAGGACCTCGGGCTTAAAAGCGAAATTTGGGGATTCGAGTCCGGACGATCGTGCAATAAATAAATTGATTTTTAATTTATCTACACATATTCACATCACTATTGCTCAAATCGATAAGGGAAAACATAATGAGGATACCGGCATGTCTGAGAATCAAAACGTTTGACGTCATCTGCCAGCCCACACTTGGCCAGCATGGTGAATTATGGACTAAACCCTCAAAGGAGACCTTTGTCCCTGCAGTGGGAGCATAATATATTTGCTTATGATAATTTCTATTTTGCTTATTGCTCTAATATATTTGCTTATGATAATTTCTATTTTCACAGTTTGCAGTGCGTAATTAAACTTTTTAGACCTTCAACTTTGAATATAAATATTACTACGTAGTATTCGTAGTAGGTACTACTTTCTCAATTAGCGTTGTTTCAACAACAATCAATTGAAGGTAAAATATATAACTATCACAATCAAATATCTATTTTCATAACACACAGAATATCACACTAGTAGTTAATAGTAATGACGGAGGGACGTTAGGGTACAATTTAACAATGGTTTGTTAACGCTTGTTAATATAACAGTTTGTGCTCAGAACTGTTTGCTTATTAAATATTGTTGTATCAATATTCATATGCCTATATAAATATATGTTACTACCGATACTATTATACATATGTCGTTAAATAGGAAACCAGAATAAGCTTTCATGATTCATTTACTTATTAAATAAAAAATAATAAAACCATTCAACATAAAGCACAATAATGTAAGGTTATTCAGAAAGCTGAGACTTTGTTTGTATTTTATGTGCAGGTATAACTCATTAAAGATGATTTTTCATTCCTTTATAGGTACCTAAACTTATACCCAAAAAAAGTCACACATCAATAATTATAGGAAGAAAGGTTTGCATATAAACGAATTTGTTAATACTTCCATCACCGCTGAAAGTGATAGAGAAGTCTTACGCCACCCGCCATTATTGCATAATAGTATTCAAGTTAAGCGACTTAGATTGAAGAAATTTATGCAAATACGCCGCATCTGCGTTCACTGAAAAGTAGTTCCTTAACAAGTCGAACCCTCCGTTTTATAGTTTTAAAAATATTTTTATGCACCCAACTTCTCAGGATTAAAGCGGTAGCTTATACGTAGTTCAGATGAACTTTGTAGTTTTATGGGTTTAGTCGTTTGATGGGATATCATTTAAATTATGTATTTTTTTTGCGTTGTATTATTTATAAGAGATTTGATTCATATAGAAAATAAGTTTATTTTCTCGCAACTTGAATTATGATATGTTATTTCAATAAAAATGTTTAATGTGAGACTAGTGCTTTAATAACCTGTAGTGTAGTTCACCAAACCCCACTCTTCACTGCCTTTGACGACATTCTCAGTTCATTTTTCTATTTTGAGAGAAGATAAATTAAACTGAAAATAATACTACAGCAAGCAAGCAAAACATTTCGGTTGTAATAGTATTGTATTTTAGAGATTTTTATTCTATAGTAATCTTAAATTGAGGTCAACATTTAATTTAAAATCATTTTATTTATCTTTGAGTACAGCTACATAAATTTTATCGCTTATGAGAATTATGGAGCAATTACATCAATAATGAGATTAAAATGTTGTCATTTAAATTATTCCAGATGTCTAGCTAAATCCGATATCATTTTCGGCATTCCCACGGGGTGTAAATAATTATCATAATGGCAACACTCCCACCAAAAAGGCGGGAAATTGTCATCGCTGCGTTCAATAAGATTTGAAAAGTCAAACTTGGCGCTTATTATGTTGGCACTGTTCCACTGTAAGCCGCATTTCTATTCCTTACAAAATACTACCAAGAACGTGTAGAGAATCGAGTTATCCTTTGAAAGGTATCACATTTTCCACTAGGATTTTTCTTCACTTGCTCAATAGTGTCGGGATCATTTACTTTAAGGTATCTTGTTTATTTTACATCGTACAGTGTTCGTTTTGAAGCAGTTCTTATTATTTCCTTTATGCTTCGTTCACGTATGTGCATACGTGAACGAATATGGGGACTTTTAAATAATTTTAGATTTTGAAGAATGAGGGTTCCATTGGATCTTTTTATGTTATCTATTACTAGATAAATATGAGAATAAATTTTTATACAGTGATTCTCATAATTATCATTGATAAATATCAGTACGGAAAAAAACAACATTATTTTTATATCTTTCACTTTAATACACTGTGTGAATTAAAATGACTATAACAAATACTTTAGTTAGCTTAGCTATTTTAACGAAATAAAAATAGCAACGTTCACAAGTACACGTACTAGCTGAGTAAGCGCGATAGGGCTCGAAATAAAGAACATTGTATATCACATACATAAAGAACTACTTCAGTTTCCCGTCTTAGAAGTAATAGAACAATAGACCACGGGCGCAGTCAATAAATCGCCGTGGCACGCGCTGTTAGCCACACTTGGGAAGTTGGTGCACATCGATCGAGACCACATTATTTTCAAATGTCAAGCCAGCCGAGTGAAACTATAGTTTCGTATAAGTGTTGATTGGAAACTTAACAGAGCCCTTTCAAGCTTTCTGCAATGTTATTAATGGTCGTGACGTTTCCAAAATTTGATGTGTAAGCATTTATCTTGAAAAACTCATTCACAAGTTGTAAGGGAGTTTGATTATCCGATGAATCGTACTTTTATATTAGATAGCTGTAAAGACGATGTAATGTGCTAATTTTAAGTGAGAAATGCTAACATGATTGTTATAGAAAATAAATAGCACAATGTTATATATCCCCCAGACTGCAGATATTAAAGAATGTGGTTTGAAACACACACACTTCTACATGGATGGAGTTTAATAATATACATACTACTATTCAAACACATTAGAGCGAATTGTTAGCCTTAAGATGAGCGTCATAGTGAAGACATTTGTTTAAAACTAACTCCGCTCAGTTATAAAAATGCTATGTTCTTGTAAAAAATCGAGCGCAGATCAAGAACAGATTGTCTGCCCTATGATTTTGCATAGCCGTTCTATTATTTCTTTGAGGTTCGCTCAACCTTTACTTCTCGTTAGTGCAATGCTTTCTGTACCCATATTATTATTGGAGCGAATCTTATTTGCAAAACATAATAGAAATCTATAAATAAATTGTTTAAAAGTTTTTCCATGCGGATTTTAAGATTACACGATGTTCCCAGTTATAATTGTCTTTTAAAATATCAAAATATTGTAAATATCCTCATAGCTCGATGGGAAAATCATGTACCGATATCATATAGAATGAAAAAGTGTGATGGAATCAAGGGTTTCATTATTTTCGGACAATACCGCGAGCGAAGTATCGTAGAGTACTTATTTAAAAGGAATTTCCTCAAAATCTGGATAAATATAACTGGAATTCAGACCCCAGCTTGCGATCGAATTCTTTGTCTCGTAGTTTTCGAAAATGTCGAGGAAAATGTGATTAAATGCTGCAGTTACGACGTCAGGTTACGGTATGCAATTTTACACCGAACAAATTTTTATTCTGTCAATCAATTCTATTTTTATCCCCATAGATCATAGATTGGTTGTAGGAACATTTTTAATGGGTTTCAACATGACAGGTTTAATTAAAACATTTCAACAGATTGCATACGAACTTGATGCTCACAATAGTGCTACGTTATGCCGTTTCAGGTATGTCGGAACTTTTTAATAATCTGTGGGTTTAGTATTAGTAGTATAGTATTATGTTATCTGTGGTTGAGTAATGATTTTGCGTATATCGTAACAGCGTAAATTTTTTTGTTCTTGTTTATTATTATTTTGTATATATCTCTCAGGAGCTATGCTTGGTTTTTTTGTCATACATAGTTATTATAATGTATATCCGTGCACTTCGCGGAAATTGTACATCTAAAAATTTATCTGACATTGACAGCTTTTCATTAAAATTGTGAAATATATACATTAAAGTATTTTCACTTTGTTAGAGTGATCTCTTACAAAATTTTATTGCATTTTATTTGTCGTTTCTTGTATTGTCAGTTAAGAGTTTTCTGAATCGAAATATATATATATATATATATATATATATCTATCTATCTATAATTTCATAAGATTATTATGTTACATAAAGTACC
>NC_052118.1:2729540-2735964 GCF_012273895.1 Zerene cesonia | reverse complement strand
CCATATATGACTAATATAGATACGTCATACGGGTTGGGTATAAAATAACATGTAATATGCTCATTATTTATCGCCGAGGTAGGGCGCTTCGACCTTAACATATTTTACGAATATTATAAAGTTAGTACTAACGTTCGTGTTGATTAAGTGTACGGTTCAGTAATTAATGCTAAATATTTGCACGAAAGATACGGTGAGTGATGTCATTTACATTTTTTAATTTTTTCATAGAAATGGTGTCATATAAACAAAAAATACCAGGACAAAATTTACAGTATATAGATCAAAACTTAATAAAAATAAACAAATATATAACAGAATATAACAATCGGCCTAATACTTTGAGTTTAATCGTTCCATACATAAATACTGAACTTTTCCTTTTTATTATGTATGTATAATTTACATAGATTATATTTCCTATCATATATTCTATTTATAAAGAGTTTATTTGCTTAGCTTATTTACTACTCTTATTTACGGTATTACGAATCTATTCACCATGCAAATACATGGACGTCGACTCTTGTGTATCGATGCAATAATATATACATGGATTATAATTAGGTTAATGGCATGAAATATTAAATTAACATTCGGAATAAAATAATTTTTAAATAATGAAATATCAGCGTCATATACACGCTTTTAAATCGCGACATTGTCTAGTCCTTACTTTTTACATATAAGCATAATATGTAGATTTGTATCACAGATAATATAGTAATATGAATAGTTTTATTACTTTCATATCGCTAAATATTAAATCGATAGATATATAGATAGAAAATTTTTGGTACTTCAAAAACTTTGTAGGGAATGAGACTCCATAGTTTGTGTTAAGATTAATTAAAAACAAATTTTTGGTCTGAGAACAGGATAAATATATGTCCTCACATGATTAAAATGCGATTGATACAAAAGTCATGTCCGCTATAACGATACTAATATCTACATAACATGTCTAATACGTGTTAGTAAGAGATTTACTGCCGAAGGTAAACTATCGGTCAGGTGACAGGGCATGTCACACTTCGAATTAACATTCCCAGCCTCAGCATCTTGAACCCAATTTACAGTAATTACAGCACATAACTATGCAATAGACAAGCCTATATACTCTTCGTAATTGAGATTGGAATCGAGTATGTACTATATCCAGCTTTAACAAGGTACTTTATGGATCTTGGATTTTTAATCTAGAACGTCAAGAAAAATCGGTAACCGAATTAAAAAGTATATTGTCATGTCTATGGTATTGGCTTGTACTTATTATTCTGTGGTATTGGTAACTAAATTAATAAGAAAATTTTAAGCTTTTTTTGTATACAATGTATATACATCGGTTTTGAATAAAAAATCTAAATACTTCTTTTCCATAATATTCTCTTGGGTTAAAAATTAGACTGCTATAATATCAATACTTGATGTTTTAAATTTCAGTATTTTCATAAATAAGAAAAAAGTCTACCATTAAAATTCTTCTGCTTTACTGAGTGTAGGTATTGGAGTTACATTTGTCCGTCTACGTAAGCAACGACTTTCTAACAGGGTTTAATGTTATTTATATAAAACTTTTTGTAGAAGTTCCGTGTCGCAGGCGGGGGCTGATAAACTTCACCCCGGGGGCCAAACTTAATTTTTTCTTACGGCGACAACTTTTCAAAGAAACCGAGGAAAAGCGTACAACGTAACCGCTATTTATTATTATAAATTCTTTCCTCTGATTTTGATATATTTTGCATAGGATATTTTTAATTGAAGATCGCTCTGGTACAACCACAACTTTTTGGTTCTTTCACTATATTTTCCTGCAGCTTATGTTGGAAAGGCGGAGGGTCATTGTGCATAATGAACAGATAAATTAAAATTCCGTTATATCCATACCCCTTCGTCTATTCTCGAAATTGTCGATTCAAATCAAAGGTACCACTGCACCACCCACCGATACTCCCCTACCCTCTTCCATAGATAACTAGAAATTATACTTGTTAAATCTTTAAGGTGATGACATGAATAATTAAAACATTAAATGATTAGAATCACACCTTGATAACTTTTTATTGTTGTTTCGAAAGTAACTTTAGTTTAATAACGCCCGGGGGTATGCTTTAATCTTAAAACATACAGACACCAAAATTGTGTCTAAAATATTTAATTTCATATAATATAGAATTAATTTAATGTAAAAATGTACAGATAATCGTTAGGATGTGTTTTATAACTAACAATTTAATGCCAAAAATAGATCTTTGTGTGAGTATATTTAACAGAGTGCCTGTTTATAAATTTAGAAAACAAAAGCTTTTACGTACGTTATTTTAAGTCACCAGAGCTGGCAAATAGCACAAAAGCAAAGTAGAAAGAACCCTGGCTTAAGACTCACACATTATTTGAGTGCATTTAAGCTTATACGAATCTTAGAGAATACTTTTGTAAATCATACCTTTTATAATATCACGGTGTAATAATTGTTAATTGCAATTATATATTATTTAAATGACGTAACATTTTTGTATTTGGATAAAACAATACTTATTAATTACCGAAATAAATCCTGATAGTTTTAGTTAAACAAAGTTTACATTTCAAATGTAAAAGTGAGGTTGTTTGAGGTTGAACATTTATTTTTGTAGTGTGTATCGTGTTGTGATAACTTTAGAAGAGATGTTTTTAAAATTCCGCAGAGAACGATCTGCAAGCCTGAATAGAATATTGGCAACAATGGAGTCTAGAGAGCAATAGTGAGTGGCTGAGGGAAAGATATAAAAATCAATACAATAATAAAATCCAACCCATATTACGCTTAACAAACCACACATATGTAACGGAATGTTTACAAATTTCACAACGCTATCGTTCTAGAAGCGTCTACTAAAACTATACAACCTACCCATTTACATAATGAGTTTAATGAATAAAAAACATTATGCGCGTAAACGCGACACATTTTATGATAGTAATATTAAAGATAACAGTAATGGTATGGAGTTAATATCTTCAATTAAGGGATTTTGCAAGATTTTCGTAACAAAATGCAGAGTCTAATCTAACCCATCACTTTTTTGCGAGCCTGATCACGTAGGAGATTGGGAACATCGTTGTCATGATGCTAAATCCAATTAGATTTTTATACTTCCAATTGCGACCCACATACAATAGTCTTACGATTCAAAGCTGTTTGAGAACAGTTTTGGATGTCTTTTAAACAATTAAGGGCAGCTATTAATTAATGAAAGGGGGAGTAAATGATACAACGGCCAAAATAAACATTGTAAGAATCCTTCAGTATACCAAAATATAATTCCTATATTTTTTATTTGGACATAATTTATAGATAGTGAAAGTAGATATTCAAAACCTTAATATATAAGGGACTGTTTTTAAAGTTAATAGAAATCTTTCACGATCCAATTATAATGTTTACGCATATGTATAATTGATAGTTTATTTCTATTCTATTTAAGGGTTAAATTATATTTTAATCGTTTCTTCGATAATTTGAAACATGCAGTAATAAGTTCCAAATGTTCCAAATCGTTTAAAAGTTGTGCTTAGTCCTGTAATAATATTCATTTAAAACTTCTAATGTTCACATTTAAGGGTGTACCTTAACTGTGAATAATAATAATCTTACTAAATAAGTTTATCGAACATGATATGACATGACATTAATAAAAGTAACGTCCACTTAAGTTGACTAATGAAGTTTTATAATACAGCGTCCATTATATTTTGGATATACATGTGTTTGTTTCAGTAACATTTTCCAGTAGTTTAACATAAAATGTTAAATCTTCTTGCTGAAGCATATTGGTAGACCATAAAGGCAGAATGGATCCGCAACTCCGTGTAATATATTCGTACTGTCTCAGGGTTGGCGTTGTTTTACGGTCGGAACATCTGTTGCCGACTGACCGCCTGATAATGTTCAAGATTTACACTATTATTACATTTTGGGAATGTTCTAGACGGTTGGTATAATCTGTGATACCTCAATATAAGTATCACACAAATTTGAATCTACTCTTATCACATAAAAGGGTTTAAATTCTTAACAACGATCAACAGGGATCACGGGTGTCCGAGAGGCTAGCCTCGCTACGGTTTGCCAAAAAAAACGCGGGTTCTAATCCCGCCTCGGGATCAAATTTTTTTTATTCTTTCAAAATTTCTTATTTATAAAGCATTTCAATGCTATAAAACTAAAAATTAAACTATTTTAACGGCTGTGTCAATGAATGAAATTAAAACAATACACGATAGAAATACCCGTATAGTGTACCTTGTGTTAATTATACTATTAGGAAACATAATATGTTTAAAAAGATAGTCGTATCAATGTCGTACACACGTGAATTGATAAGTTAAAAACCCAAGATGCAGTCTTATACAAAAGTAATTTGCGTCATACAAAAAAGTCACTAAATACTCACTGCATATACTTACTAAGCATATAGTTCTTCAAATGCAACATTTCGCGAATGAGTAAGATTAATACGATACTATTTGAAATGAGAGCACTTCAAATAGCCAAAAATTCTGTTCTATTTTCGTATATTTATTAGATAGATAGTATATTATAATTACTACCTCACGCACGTTTTATTTTCGCAGTTAGATTTGGCATTGTATTTTATAAGCCCTATTTCTTTTTTTTTTTTGTTTCATAAACGTTTTTGGATAAGCCAATACGATTCAGTACTTCTCTTCCACATAATAACATTTTAAAGTTCTATTAAAGTACGAGAACTTTATAATTGACATTAAAAGGGAGACTTTTCTTATTAAATAAGACAAATAACATATAATTCACCAGCATTTTGATTTACAATTAAAATTATACTTCGGCTAAGGAGACGTATGTAAGGACATAAGCAATGCAAACGATAACACTGCTATTAACACATAAGTGTTATATTTAAAAAAGCGTTATAAAGTCTGCTTTTTATCAAAAGCATTGTCGCTGCATGGTGCGTTTCAAATTTTATGTGACTGTAAATTGTAATATTGTTTAGTTTCGTGGACCCGTACGTGACTTCCATTGTAAATTTGGTTACGTACGTCGTGTTGCTATGAAATAATAACATTTGTAGTTTTAATTTACTCCTATTAAACAGCATTGTGATTTGTTCTTATTATTTTAAACAAACAAGGAGTGACTTGTTCGGCTTCTGTAACTCTGGTTTTATGTATATTTCATTATATAAGAATAAAAGTAACTACATTTAAAGAACTTCCATTGTACATGTACCTACCCCTTACGGTCCTACACAATTTTTCTTCTTCTTTTAAATTGCATTCAGGCATCAGAATGTATTAGGCGTACCGAATAAGAATGCAAAGAATGAATAGTTATAATTTCATAACGCTGTCATTTTTCATTTAGTTTTTACCAGCGACCCGCCCTGGATACGGTCGACCATGTTATATCTATCAATAAAAAAGAAACTTATCAAAATTCCGTAGGTTAAAAGATCTGATCCTATGTATATAGGGACCGACAGTGAGGAAGGGATTTTGTTTCATTCTATGTAGTTGTAACTTTCTGTTTCTCCTTCCTTTCCTTCTCTTCCAGTAATATCGTCGAATGTAACCAACAAAAATCAAGATAAGTCCCTTTAAGACCAATTCACCCAAAATTTACAGTAATTCCCTTCCGAATCCTGCCGCATAGAGACACATCCGAAAGTTATAAATATAATAGGATCCCGCAATTATGTAAAGCGCCGTAGAAAGATACAACAATAACATTTCACGAGGGCCGTACTATTGTTACGTTTATTATCAAGTTTGTTCTAAAATGGTTACGTGAGATTCCATTATATTGTTACGTACTAGGCCACCGAGCGCGTATAGTTTGAAAGTCAACTGAAATTAATCTCGACTCCACGGATTTATATTGTTAGGTATTTGTATGACACCTTTATTGGATAGATATTCAGTTAACGTTAATCCAAACAAGTTTTGTCAACTACAAACGACCATGGACGACAGTCAATTTCATAGTTACAATAGCTAATAAAGTTAGAAATAATCTTTTCGTCATTTACCTAGTCTTGCCATAAATATTGTAATAAAGAAAAAAGAAAATTGTTAACTGCAAATAACATTTATTACTTTTACAGTGTGTCAGTTTAATACATAAATATAAAACAATTAAAAATATAAAAAGCTTATTCGAAGTGGTCTCCATTGGCTGCAATACAGTCCTTTAAACGATGAGGCCAGTTATCAATAGAAGCACGCACTCTTTCCATGGGAAAATTCTTCACTGCCAATCGTATAGATTGTTTTAGGGACTCCAAATTATCATGGCGTTTAGTTTAGTTTAGTTTAGAGTTAGCGTACTCTCTAAAACTGACCACAAATCATAATCCAGCGGATTAAGATCGGGACTAGACGACGGCCAGTCTTCAGCTCT